>NW_024412404.1:17739710-17816583 GCF_014898765.1 Herpailurus yagouaroundi | reverse complement strand
TTTTTTTTTTTTTTTTTTTTTTTTACTGGGGGTTGGGGCAGCTTTGCCTTGGGAAGCAGAAATGCAGAAGGTGGGATCTTCTTTTCTTCAGTGTTTTCCTGGCTCTATCTCCCTGAAATCTGGAATCTGGCCAATAAAACAGGAGCCAACTAATCAAGATGTTCCTGGGATCATTACTGCTGTCCTGGAAGTCCCAGCAGCCAGAGCTTCTAGAGTCATTCCATTGGTATGTACCCCAGAGCAGCCCACTGGCCCAGGTAGAACCAGGCTGCTATTGGAATGGAGAAAATGTGGATCTTGCAGCAGGACCCCTGGTGGCTGACTGTGTAGGCTCCCTCAGGTCATTTTAGTGCCCTTATAGTGATGCAACTCCACATTTTACGTGATTGAAATATTTAGACCTCGCTTTTCATGTTACGTTGGGGGTAGTGGACAGTGGGTAAAGTGGGTGGGGAAGCAGAGTGTTGGAGGTTTATTTTAATTAAATTAATTAATTTGTTTTTTTAATGTTTATTTTTTTAGAGAAACAGAGAGAGAGAGAGAGAGAGAGAGAGAGAGAGAGAGAGAGAGAGAGAGAACTTGAGCGGAGGAGGGGCAGAAAGAGAGGGGGACAGAGGATCCAAAGTGGGCCCCCTCCTGACAGCAGAAAGCCTGATGCAGGGCTCAAACTCATGAACTGTGAGATCATGACCTGAGCCAAGATCAAGAGTTGGACACTTAACTGACTGAGCCACCCAGGTGCCCCCAATTTAATTTTATTTAATTCAGATTAGACATTTCAATATGATGCTCAAAAAAAGTGCTTCTACTATCTAATTCTTGTGGATTTCCCGGAGACCATACCAACCTGATTGTCTTTGTAGAACCCTGAGCTTCACTAACAAAGCCTAAGATGCACCTCCGAAAGATCAGGGAGCAAGTCCATTACTAATGAGTCTATATCTACCTTTCTGTCTTTCCTGTAGAGACGACTTTCATGTTGCCCCTTTTGTATATGAATGCTATGTGCTTTCATGTATATTTTGTTTAATCGCCAATAATCCTGTAATGAAGTTGTTTTTAGGATCATCATGGTACACATGAGGAAACAGGGGCTCAGGGAAGTTAAGACACTTGTCTAAATTCATATAGCATGTCAGTGACAGAGCTGGGATTTGAACCTGGGTCTGTTTGGCTCTGAGGTCCAGACTCTCCCACTCTGCATCATAAATGTCCTTACGATGCAGTGGTTAGGCAGGTATGGATTAGTTTTTTAATTTATAATGCTCTTTTTTTGGAGGGTGGTGGAAGATGCAGACCTCTTTGAGAATTTTATGAAAACTGTGCCCTCTGGGTGGGCAGAGAGGCAGGGACACCCCAACTTCACAATTCTGCATACAACTTCTAGGCGTCCATGGGGTCTCTGAAGCCCATCTGAGGATTATTTAGGCCTAGGAGAGTCTTGGATCCTAGGTTAAGCTAGTTATGATCTTGGGAAGATTTATTACAAGTAAAAGAGTCATTAAAAATTTTTAAAGAGGTGTGTCTGGGTGACTCAGTCGGTTAAGCGTCTGACTCTTGATCTTGGCTCAGGTCATTATCATGTTTCATGAGTTCTAGCCTCATGTTGGGCTTTGTGCTGACAGCATGGAGACTGCTTGGGATTCTTTCTCTCCCTGTCTCTGCCCCTTCTCTCTCTCTCTCTCTCTCTCTCTCTCTCTCTCTCTCTCTCTCTCAAAATAAGTAAATAAGCTTACAAAAATTTTTTTAAGAAAAGGATAGGGTGATTGGAAGGCCATTTCCAGAAATTTCCTTCTGGCTCTTCAGGAATAAAGAACAGGGATGAGGATGGGAAGATGGAGAGGAGAGGAGTGAGGAGAAGAGGAAGCAGGATGGAAGGCATTAAGGAATTATACAGCAAGCAGTAAAAGCAATTTGCATTGTGAATAATTAAGGCTGTTCAGACCCTACGGACTTGGTTGAAGCACTATTCACAAGCATTTTCTTTTCACGTTAAAATTAATTGGAGTGTTGGTTTATTTATCTTTTCCCTTGGTGAACCAAATGACTCATCCTGATTTATAAACCTTCCACCTATCCACTCTCTATTAAGATCAGCGGGGGTGAGTGATTGACAATCTTACTGAGCTCCCTGGGGCCATTATTAGTAAAACCCAGATGCTGGTGGCCAGGTCAGTGGCTGCTAGAGACTTCTCAAGAGCCCCCCTCCTCCCCCCCCCCCCCCAGAATCTTCAGCTTTTACGAAAAGAAAAAACAGGTAGCCTCATGAAGGTGGGCGTGATTTCTGTCCTCAGGTAGACTTTTAAAAAAGAAACTGGAATACATGGCTAAGTGGGCAAGGAGGATTAGATCCAAGAGCTTGGGGATCTTTCTATTTCAAAACTAGATGGAGTTTCAAACCCACCAGCAAGAATACCTCATACAAGTTCCAGCTCCTTCTGTTTAAAAAATACCCCCTGAGACCACTGTATATGCACAAGAATGACCCACAATTCTTTCATGTGGCTTATCTCCTCTGCTAGACGTTTTTAATCTCCTGAGATTTCAGAAAAAAATAATATAAGGAAACATTTTTCCCAGCCTAGCTCTGAGGAAGCTAGAACATCCATCCTAGACCCTGTCGGCCAGTCTTTGGAGACACTGCAGAGGCCAGAGCCCATGGCTACTCCTCTGACTCTAGATTGTGACCACACCAGGCATGCTTCCAGCCCCGATCTTGAGCAGTGGTGTGACCTTGAGCAAGTCAGCCTAGAGGTTAAAGCACAGTTTTGGTGTCAGAGTGCCTGCCATGTTAGAGGATTAGAACAGCGCCTTCAGGAATAGTTACGATTATTCTTTAGGCTCTGAGCTTCAGACGCTCCATTTGTAGAAAAGAGCTGCAAATGCAGGGTTCTCATGAGGATAATGAGGTGCTGCAGCGAATGTGCTTAAAACAGTTGCGGGGCAGATCGCGCATGCTCAGCCAGTGTTCGGCGGCAGTAGGTCATAGCTGGAAGGACAGGAAACAGACCTGGGGGATCTTGGCAGTTTCCACATGGATTGAGGTTGCTGAGAAATCTCAGAGTGGGTAGGAGCTTCAAAAATGCTGCTCTTCGCCTGCAATGCCCTATGTAGCTTCCGTCAGTGTCAAAGCATAAGAGGCCCAGAGCAGCACATCACTTGGTACCCAAGCGGTACCCACTTGGCAGGCCTGCCTGGGTTTGGGATTTGTCCCCCTCTCGTGGCTCCCCATGTGAGCACAGTGAAGCTGAGCGCCTGTGCCTTTATATATTGAGTTTCTGGTTCCAGTTTACTGCTAATAGTGCTTCGAAGAAATGAATGTATTAGGCTCTTCTTAGAAGGATGGCATCAACATTGTATTATGCTAATGGAAAGCAGAAAAAACAATCAGGGCTTCTCTCTAGGCCCTATGGACTAAAAGGGTAAAATTAATGCATTAAGAACGTCTGTGAAGCAAAAGCTCTGGAAGCGTGACTCCAGCGCTGATTCTGGGGACGGCAGTGATAATAGAGTCCTGATTCTCACTGGACAGAGTGAACCAGGCAGGCAGGCACTTTAAGACCAGAGGATCTGAAAAGAATTTGGGGTGGATCTAAAAATAATTAATACATTTTTTTGTAAAAAAGGAAAAAGAAATGGTCTCATAAACGTTGAAAACGGACATGATGGTAGATACAGGTCCTGCGTAGTGCGTGGGATTGCGTGAGAGTGGAACTGCTTCTGGTCTGATGTGTTGGACCACGTGGTGGGGCTTTAACTCTGAAGGGTCTCCCTTGGGGGTTCAAGCGAAAATGCCCACAGGAGCCAGGCTGGACGCAATGCAACAAGGAGTAGTAGAGCCTGGGGAGACTGGTCCGTAGGTCAACTCTAAAGAGTTATTCCCCAGTGGGAACATGGAACAGGTCCTCCAGAAATTCTGGAAATTGAATTTCTGTTTTAATGTGACACTTCTGATTTTAAAGAACCGTGTGGGTGGCTATTTTGCAACCTTTGACCTTAGAAGAAGACCAGGGAGATACTTGCTCGGTATGTGCAAGGAGACCAGAGGGGTCCTCTGGCATCGGGGTGCTGGACTCCTTCAACTCTGGTCACCTTCCTCCAGCTGTCAAGAGAGAAGGTCTCACAGCTTTTGGGGACTTGAGGGGTATACTCTTCTCCTCTAAGCCTTCTGTCTCCCCTTCCAAGTCTAGGTGGTCCTAGAATTCCATTCCTGAGCTTACACTTCTTCATCTCTTCCAGAAAGCATCTTCCAGCTCTCCCATTGTGTTGAAATATACATTTAAGATGACCGTTGTAAATATGGTAGAATCCAGGCATATTTTTAAAGTCTTCAAACAATCTTTTTGTCTCATGACATTCCTGTCCACCAGAGGTCCAAGGTGGTTATGGCATGTATGTTAGGTGGGTCCCACGTGAAAAGAAAAAAAAAGAAAACTGAATTTCAAACAGACATTGGGAATTGACTGCTCTCAGCACAAAATGAGTTTTCTCATTATAAAAGTTTCCATTGCAAGGTTTCATCACAGTGCTCTTGTTGAATTTACAATAGGATTTAGTTTGTAAATCAATTTGATCTACACATAATTTTCAGGAAAACATCGGCAGCATAAATTGAGGAGCACCTGCTCTTCATATCATTTTTTTTCTCATTGTGTTTTTCATTTTCCACCTTGTTCTGTCTGTGTCATCTTTAAGTATCTCTGTGTTTTCATTTCTGCAGCTCTTGGAGTCTCCACAGCAAGCCCACTTATTGAAGGTAGGGAGCTCAAGGGTGGCCCAAACACTCTCCATAAATGGATAATAATTCCTATTCCTTTAATATATACCAGTTGATGTTGAGAGGAGGTGACCAAGAAAAAGTGGGGGATGATGGGATGGATCTGGGTGTCTACATCTGTATAGCTGATACAGATGAATCAGCTGGAAAAAATAGAGTTCATTTTTAAAAAACCATAATGAAATCCTCCAGTGACCAGGTTTTCTCATCTGAGCTTTTCATCCATAGTGTGGCAGAGTGAGAGACATGCCTTAGAGTCCTGGCTCTGCTGCTCACTAACTATGGGACCTTTCTGAAGCCCATTCCCTTGTCTATAAAATGGGAGCATCATGCTGGTCTAGATAGTCGTTGAAGACTAAATGAATGATGTATGCAAAGCCAAAGTCACACACACATGCAGCCAATACCTACTTCATAGTACTCGTTTGATAAATGTTAGTTCTTTTTTTATTTTTTAATAAGTCAGTTCACAGTTGAAGGAATTCTTTTAAAGAAGTAATTCCTGGGGCACCTGGATGGCTCAGTTGGTTAAGCGCCCGACTCCGGCTCAGGTCATGATCTCATGGTTGGTGAGTTCAAGCCCCGCGCCGGGCTCTGTGCTGACAGCTCGGAGCCTGGAGGCTGTTTCGGATTCTGTGTCTCCCTCTCTCTCTGCCTCTCCCCTGCTCACACTCTGTCTCTCTCTCTTCCTCAAAAATAAATAAACCTGAAAAAAAAAAGTAATTCCTATTTAGAAGGCACTGGGAGCTGATGCTTAGAACATAAGAAAGCTACTATATTTCATTTTAAGATACAAAGCTTAAATCAATATTTTAACATTTCCAAAATTAAGAAGAGTCTTTACAGTTGATGGCTTCATAAGGCTATAATTGGCATTATTTGTTTTCCTTCTTGGCGGTACATAGAACAGTGGTCCTTCTTATTGATGGCAACTTAGATTCAATAAACTGGAGTATTTATATTTTTAAAGGTGAGCCTACTAGACATAACATGTGTAATGCATAACTTCTCCTCCTCTTTTCTCTTCTTCCTTATCTTCCTTCTTTCTTTTCTTCTTCCTCTTTTTGTTCTGATTAACAGCTTTTTTAAGGCATATTTCATATACCATACAGTTTACCTGTTTAAATGGTTCATTGGTTTTTGGTATATTCACAGAGTTGTACAACCATCACCACAATCTAATTCTAGAACATTTTCAACTCCCCGCCCCCAAAGAAACCCTGTATCCATCATCAGTCACTCCCCACCTCCTGCCCTCAATCCGCCCAACCCAAGGCAACTGTCAATCTACTTTCTGTCTCCATGGATTCGCCTATTCTGGACATTTCACGTAAATAGAATCTTAGAATACGTGGCCTTCTGTGACTGGCTTCTTTCATTTAGCATAATGTTTTCAAGGTCCATCCATGTTATAGCATGTATTAGTGCCTCATCCAAATAATAGTCCAGTCTACGGATATGCCAAATTTTGTTTTCCCATTCATCAGTTGATGGGCATTTAAGTTAATTACACTTTTTGTCTATTATGGATTATGTTTCTATGAACATTTGTGTTTAGGATTTTGTGTGGAGGTATGATTTTCATTTCTTTTGAGTATATATCCTATAGCGGAATTGCTGGATCATATGATGTTTTAGTCAGCATGGGCTGCCATAACAAAATACGCTGGATGGCTTAAATAGCACATCTATTGCTTCTATTTCTGGATGCTGGGAAGTCCAAGATCAAAGTGCTAACATGGTGGGCTTTTAGTGAAAGTCCCCTTCTTGGTTTGCAGACCTTCTCCCTGTGTTCTCATGTGGCAAACTCTCTTGTGTCTGTTTTTATAAAGGCACTAATCCCATAGTGACAGCTCCACCCTCATAGCATCAGCTAAAGCTAAGTATCTCCCAAAGGCCCCATCCAAACACCATCACATTGGAGCTTAGGACTTCAACATAACAGTTTTGGAGATTCACAATTCAGTCTATGGTATGGTATCTCTGTGTTTAACATTTGGAATAACTTTTGGCTTCTTTTGTTATGAGCTCTGTTTTGGGCCCAGCTTTTCTAGTGATCCTTATGAGTTTATTACGAGGCAGTGACTCTGCAGCTATGCAAACACTGTGGCCATTCATTTATTCATTCAATGGAAACTTAATTACCTGATCAGTGCTGGCTGCTGTAAATCAGCAAGCCAGTAAATGTAATCAGGGGGCATTTATAATCTAGTAGGGGAGAGAGGCAAAAAATAAAAAACAAAATAAAACAGATGAATATTAAAAGCCAATTTTAATCTGTAATCATGCTCTGAAGTGAAGAGAGGACGCCAGTCACAGATAGTGGTGGCTTGACTGAATGGGTGGTAAAGCAGAGAAATTAATGAGAAAGATATTTTGAGCAGGACTCATTGGTGAGCTAGATGTGGAGTGAAGGGAAAGAAGGAACCATGGACCTTGTGGGTGTTTGGTTTGAATAACAGGTTGAGGGTGCTGCTACTTCCTGAGAAAGGAAGGGCTGCACTGGAAGGTAAGTTGGGTGAGAAATTAGGATTTCATGGATGTGTTAAATTTGAGAAGTCTGTGAGACATGGAAGAAGAGATGTCAAGAGGAAGTTAGAAAGTACAGAACTTGGAAGAGAGTCTGGGCTGGTGTTAACTTTCATCAAATGTAAAGATGATTTTGAACTCATGGGAAAGGATTGCGTTATCTAGGGGAAAGAGTTTGAGAAAGTGACCAGGGCAGAGGGAGGAACATCCCCAACATATAGAGGCTGGGTAAAGTAGGAGCGGCCATGGGAGACAGAAGGTGCAATCAAGATAGCTGGCAAGTGGTCCAGTAGTGGGGGAGAGCCGGCAAGAGCCACAGAGATAGGACAGAGCTGACAGAGCATCTATGAAGGCCATGGCCTTTTGTGGGAGGCCGGTTTTCGGCCCTGAGGAATGAGAGGCACTGAGAAGGGGCCCATGCAGGCTTGGAGGGCTGGTGGGAGGAAAAAGGGTGGAACACGATCTGACTTCACATGGGATTCTTCCTAATAACATTATGAAGCAAGTCCACGGGCCGAGCGTGATGGTGCACCAAGGGCGTGGGAGGTTAGAGGAGAAGAGAAGCTATGAAATACTGGCCTTGGGGAATTGGAAAGCAAACAAACTCAAGAAAAATAGCAGCTGGCCAGTCAGCCTTGAGTGTCAGTTTGCAGTGTGAGATCATGAATTTAGAGTAAGAGTGGTCGTTTCAGTTGTGTGATTTTATCCAGGGGTTGTTGCTACTCAGGGACCAGGAGGGAGCAGGGGAAGAGGAGGAAGAGTCCAGTCCATCATGGGGAGGCCTTTGTTAGGGATGGAGGATGGTGACAGAGGGTGGTGATAATGCTGGGCTGGGGGAGTCAGGCTGGACAGGGAGGGTTGGGAGGGGAGGCAGGGAGCAGATGATGGCTTAGTGGGGTGGTTGACGATTTGGAGGTTTCCTGGAGGCCGAAGAATGATGCCAGAGGGGAACTCTTGAGCCGGTGAGCCCATAGGGTAAGAGGCTGTGGTTGAAGAGCCGGCTCTTTGAGGTGGAGATAGCAGATACTTTGCAGTTGCTGGGGCTGACCAGGTCCAGGGCATGACCGTGGGAGCGGTGGGTGGCATGCAGTGGGGGGATGGGTCACTGACAACGAACAGAGCAAGAAACCAAGAGTCCAGCATTCCCTTGGTTCATCAATGTGACAATTACCGAAAGATGATAGGAGGTGGAGAGCCTAGGGAAGACTGTGAACTGGGAGCTGGGGCCCCAGCCATAATCTAATGATTATGGCCCACTTGGTATTGTGTGCATGGTTCTTGTGTCGTGGTTACAATTTTGAATTTGAAATTGACGTGTGGGAATGAAAGTTTCAGAGATTCAAGACTGTCCCTTGCAGCTCCTGCTTTATGTTTTAAGGATGATTGTTTCGGTGACCTGGTTCTTGAAGATGTGGGTGCTTCTGTTCTCACAAGTACCTTCTTCATGTATCCTCTGCTGCTGCCTTCAATTAGCACAGAGCATAGGCATGGGGGGTAGATTAATGCAATAAAGATGAATAAGAAGTCCAAGCCTTGATGCTGACAGCCACTTCCCAGGTCTTGAACCTTAGCTGCCTTTCCCACATGCAGAACGAAAGCTGTTCTCCCTCTTCACAGGGTACCCTGTGAATTATACCGCATGGTGCCACATCATAATTGTATCATTGCACGTCATAACAATGGGATTTCAACAGTTATTACTGCACATTCTAATTATGTGATTACTCAGTCTTTCACCAATTATGTAATTAGATTTAATTATACCAATTGCACAAATAAACCATCGTCAACTACGAATTACTTAAAATAAAATCCAGAACTATGCATACGTTGGCAATTGCCCCGAAAACAAGAATACAAAACAAGAAAGGAGGAAGGCTTAGGAAACCAATTAGCAAGTGAAAGGAACAATATGATCCGGACAGATCTTTAAGGATAATGGCAGGGGATCTGGAAGTTTCCTGTCAGTTTTCTGTCCAACAGAGCATGGTGGTAAGAATTGAGGTTGTCAAAGTCAAGGATACTGATGCACCGTTGTCATGCTTGGAAGAGCAGATGGCTTTTATTTCCTTAATAAAGAAGGGGAGAGAGAAGGAGTGAGAAAAGAACAAGGGACATAGATGAGAGAGGGAGGGAGGGAAAAAGGGATGGGGAGAGAGGGAGTGGAGAGAGGAGGAGAGAGGGGAGGGGAGGGAGATAGCCAGAAGAGGGCAGGAAGAGAACAAGTTTGATATTTAGTAATTATAAGTAGTACAGTTATCACTTAATGTGGAGCGTAGAATCCATGTTAAGAGATTTCAGATTTTTTGTTTGAACTTTAGTCCTTATCTGATCCACTCTGACTTTTTCTTTCTTTACATTTTTAAAAGTTTGTTTGTTTGAGAGAAAGACGGGGGGGGGGGGTGCGGGAGGATGAGTGGGGGCGGGATAGAGAGAGGAGACACAGAATTCAAAGCGGGCTCCAGACTTTGAGCTGTCAGCACAGAGCCCAAAGTGGGGTCCAACTCATGAACCATGAGATCATGACATGAGCCGAAGTCAGACGCTTAACCGACTGAGCCACCCAGGTGCCCCTCTGACTTTTTCTTTCCTTCACCCCTGGTTTAGTTCCCCACACTCCTTCTGAGTTGTTATTTGAAACTAGAACTTTAGGACCAGGCACCTGTCACGCTCAAGACTAAATTTACAAGACCAAACTTAATAGGAGAGAAACCCAGCCTTCGGAACAGGGAACAAATGCCATCTTCATCATGGTTCTTCATGTGCATTGTCCTTGGTTGTTGGGTGATTGTGAATTGGGGTGCCTGTGAGAACTTGGGGCTGTATCACAGGAACCAGTTGTTTCTATGGAGACATCCCAGAGGGGCGGTCTTGTCTGGGAGCAGGTTTTCTCCAACTCATGTCTCAGAGCCAGAATTGAAAACAGTGGTAACTGCACCCGTCACAGTTTTCTCGACTCTTCTGTGCCTGGGAGAAGGGCTACCCTAATGTTTCTGGAGAGGGGAGGCAGAGAGCCCTCTGGGGAGGTGGGACCATGCATGCATCTGGGGGAGTGGGTCCACCGCATTTGTGCTCTTACAAAGAGATATAATTGGTAGGTGCCATTTAAGCACATATATACTTAGGGAAAATTACCTGCTGGGCTTGGCTGAGGAACCACTGAGCACCAGAATTGCTCAGCATCTGCCCCAGGATCCTACACCAGTTGACAGGATGAGGATTACTTTAAAAGTACACATAATGGTTGGTGTGAGTACTTAACACTGCTATAAAAATAAGTGTCTGTGCTGTTGAGGGTCAGGTTGGGGGTTCAGTGTACTTGGTTAGCTTTTGCCTGTACATTAAAAATGAACAAAGTGCATTGCTGCAATAAACAAATGAGAGCAAATGTGCTTTTAAATGTAAAACGAAGGCATATTCCCTTCTCCTGTGGGTTTGCCTATAGAAGCCCCTGAGATGGACAGTGGAAGCTAACGGACCTTAGCCTATATGCACCTGTCTTTTGGTTTCTCCATGGCTCCAGGGCTGTGTTTCACTTTTTACTCTGCTATCATGGGTATTCATTCCTGCACGGAGGTTTAATGCGTATTGTGGCTAAACCGCAGCTATCGAAGGGGGTGCCTAAAGTAGGGTGGTCCAGTCATGATGGGAATTTGAGCGAGGGAATCCTGTGAAATTGGAACTAAGAGAGGGGAGTCGGGCTGGAACTCTGTAGCCCAAATCTCTCTTTCCTCGTCTCCCCAAGTCCACCAGATTGAGTAAGGTTAAACCGATGCTTATTAGCAGGTTTGCCACAGCACCGAATTTCACTCTCCACTTCTCTTGTCAGAAACTTGGAGCATGTAAAACGGAAGATGCGCTGGTTATTAAGCAGCCAGAGCTGTTTTCTACATGAGCGCAAAAGAAGCCTAAGCAGTTTACACAAACAAGTCAACTCGCTGAGCTGCTATAATCTGCATTCCAGATTCTTAGCCCAGAGCTGGCCACTCCTGGCTTGCTCTTCTAAACAAAATGCCAATGCGAAGATTAAAGTGGAATGTACTTATGTATAAAGGCATAAGCTGGAACTGGCATCACAGTCTTACAGGGGCGCTTCCCCACTTAAGCATCTCTGGTATGCACGCAGTCCTGGTTATAATGGGCTCAAGGAAAGAGATTCTACAAAATGCATCTCATAAGTGTACGGAGCACCACACAACTTGAATAGTTGTCAGCAAAGGTGGTAGGGGAGGGCTGCCACGTGGCCGGTCACCAGGAAGCAGCCATTCATTCAGCCAATATTTATCAGATGTTCACGAGGTTAGGGCCTGGCTCAGCTAGCTATTAGTAAGGGATTCTGGCTTTAGTCCTGGTTTGCTCTCTCTAGGCTTATAAGCAGTTTCTATATTTATTGAGAACTTACTATGTGCAAAGATAAGCCCTTTACAAACCTATCTTATTATTCTAATCAGTTGCACTACTGTGTTTTTCTCCATTTGACTGATGAAGAAAGGGAGCCTCAGAAAGTTTAAAGAACTTGCCTGAGGTCACACGGTTACTAATTGGGATCAGAATTTAAGCCCCTGGTCTGAATCCAGAGTCCTTTTTTTTAACTCCAGAATTATACATCCTGTCATATGCCAATATGTGTGAAGTCCTGAACCATTTCCTCCTTGTCAGCACACTTGAAGTGTGGGAGATTTGCATAATGGGGCTCAAATTTATTTAGGGGCATTCCTTTATTAATATACATAATAAGGAGAGCTTTGGATTAACATGAAACAGGCTGTCAGTTTCTTATTCACATGACCCAGAAAAGCAATTGACAAGAAAATGTTCTGTTTTGCCTTCAAGTGTGATTGGAAGTATATGGCTAAGTGTAAGTCAAAAATTAGATGTTAAACATCCTTCCAGGTTGTTTGCAGAATATATTATAGAATATTAACTTATTATAGAATATTAAATTATCAAGGGACTCCTGTTGGAGTAAGAGATGAAAATCCTTTGATGTGGGTATGTAAGTCATATATATGTAGGAACTGAGGTGGGAGCAACCTCATGCTAATGATCATGGTTTGATGAGAGAAACATGGCAAACTAGGTCCTTGTTTGCTTTTATTCTCTCCCTTGATCCTTCATTTATTTTTAAATTTCATTTAGCAAAGATTATTGAGTACCTACCATGTCCCAGGCCCCAGGTTAGGCTCTGGTGAAGCAATAAACAAGACACGTGGGTTTTCTGCTTTCATGGAACTTGCATGCCAGGGGAGATGGACAAACACTTGGGGATTTGGAGGAAGAGAAAGGTGAGTGTGGTTGGAGTTTTGGGGCAAGAGGGAGAGTGATGTGCAGAACAGAAAACTTCCCTAGAAGCAGAAGAGATCCAGTTTTCAGTGAGACTTACCCAAGAGCAGACAGGAGCTTGGTTTGTGGTGTTACATTTAACAACAATATCAGCAGGTAGCAGTTAATGAGCCCTTACTAGGTGCCAGCAACCTAAGCATTTGTCGTACTTTAACTCATTTAAACATCACAACTCCACTCCAGGAATTTTAAAACACCTCTACTAAGTCAAAAAACAATGAATTCACTGTCAGGTTGATCATTCTAAAAACTCTTTAACTATTCCGTGAGTTAGGACACAATGACATTAAATTATTTTTTTCCAGTTTCAGTGATGATATTGTTCTAATGTAACTGCATTAGCACTAATAGGTAACTTTTTAACTGAGGAAAAGTATTTTTATATTTGATGGGATTGTTTTTAAGCTTTAAATTTAACTGGTGTTGTCCCTCCTTTTGTTGAAACTGGCTCATTAGCAAATGGGTCCACTGAACGGCTTTATTTTGCTCTGTTCACACTATGATATCACGTTGTTCATAGTTTCATCTGAGTAAAAGCGGTGTTTTGATGCATACAATTTTGTTGCTACTCATAATAAACAAATATTATTACATCTTTGCTTCTCTACTATTAGTTAGCTCACACAGAACTACAGATAGTCTTTTTAGAATTGCTTACACAGAGCGTGGTGTTTTAGAAACTAGTGGCAACTTAGAAAATTATTATAATATCATGCCATTTTAGAAAATAATACCGATTTTTTTTATCCACTTAATATTTAGGGAGAATGATGACTAGAAGGAACTGTCCATCAAAATATGTGCTGATTTGAGAGGACAAATTAAAGGGAAGTCAATGTTACGTGATTTATTTATTTATTTTAATTTTTTTTAACGTTTATTTATTTTTGAGACAGAGAGAGACAGAGCATGAACGGGGGAGGGGCAGAGAGAGAGGGAGACACAGAATCAGAAGCAGACTCCAGGCTCTGAGCCATCAGCCCAGAGCCCGACGCGGGGCTCGAACTCACGGACTGTGAGATCGTGAGCTGAGCTGAAGTAGGAGGTTTAACTGACTGAGCCACCCAGGCGCCCCAATATTACGTGATTTAAATGTTTGGTTTAGAGACGGTCTCGAACGGAACCTTCATCACATGTACAACATAGGGTAAAAACTGTGATAGAACCCATCTTTACCTATGTAAGATTGCATTAAACATTACTGTATTTTTTGGAAGGTTAGAATGTATTATATTCAGCATTACTTGAACAGTGGAGCATGTTGGTTCATATCTAGTAAGACTGGTCTGTTTATAAGCAGAACTTTTAGGTTCAAATGCTCATCTAAACTCCTGCCCCCTGTGTTTTTATGGGGACCCTCTAATTTGTTGCTTTCCATTATTACTTCAACACTTGATTCTCTGGGTTGGTTCCTGGAGAAGTGGATCAGCAAGAGAGAGCCAAATTTACATCCTAATATCTGATCTGGAGAGATCTCTAGAGTTTCAGTTTATGCTGCTTATATGCTTCATGTCAAGTTCAGATTAAGCTTTCTGATCTACAGTACAAAAATATATCATTTGAAGAGAAGAGAGAAGAATGAATTGTGACTCCAGTCATCTGTATGTATTATTTCCATCCTGGCCTCCCAGTGGTAGAAGATAACCCTCACATAAAGAAAAAAATGACACATCCATTACTTTAAGAGAAATGAGTTTTAATTTGGCTTTACACAATTAGTTATGTGATGTCTAATGACACAGAGGAATCAAATGCCCTGATGGAGATCCCCCTATTATAGGATTCAACTTCTCCCATAACCCTCTGAGGGCTTTGGCTTTTCATGGGTAGAGGTCAGGTGGCTTCACCAAATGTGACGCTTGCTATCTCTGAGACCCCCATTTAAGGCTTAGAATTTTCTCACAGGTGAGAATTCCATCTAGATGAGATCATCTGTAACTCTCCTGGGACACAAGAGGAGTCCATAAATCCATCCACTGAAGACACTGCATCCTTTAGAGATTGTAGTATTATCATAGCAGATGTAATTGTCATAATGATTTAAGTTCTCAATCTGTAAAGGATCCTGGGATCATTTAAAGTTATGTCAGAAGATGGGATTTCTCTAGTAGGGTT
Organism: Herpailurus yagouaroundi; assembly: GCF_014898765.1. Lineage (NCBI taxonomy): Eukaryota > Metazoa > Chordata > Mammalia > Carnivora > Felidae > Herpailurus > Herpailurus yagouaroundi. The sequence continues at coordinate 17,801,819 of NW_024412404.1, read as the reverse complement.
GGCCCCTCATCTTGATGCTGTTGGATTATAATCAGTTTTCCCTAGATTCTTCCATTTCCTCCCTCCATCCATTTATTTCTCTCCTCTTCCCTAAACATTTGTTGAAGACCTCTTGCACAGGCACAGTACTAGTGGAGACAGATGTAAAGAACAAAGCACATCCCCTTAGGGAGCTCGAAGTCTAGCAGGGAAGGGAGGGCGACTAGCAAACAGATAAATGACCACTGCATGAATGCTAAGTGCCACAACAGAAGCACTCACAAAGAAAGGGAAAACCCAGAAAAGGGCTCAGGTACCCCCAGGTGAGGCGAGGATCAGGGAAGTCTTCCTGGAGGAGGTAGCCACTGAGCTGGGTGTTCAAAGGTAGATGAGTAAGTTTTTGAAGGAATAGCATGGGTGTGAAACATAAGAGTGAGTTCAGCAGCCCGTTCTTCCTTTGGTGGTGTTCATTCTTATGGATGCCATATATTTCTGTGAGTCTTTGTCTTCCTCTGGTTAAGAAATACCTAAAAAAAAATATTGCAGTCAGGATAGGATCCTTCTTCAGAGTAGGATTTTCCCAGCTCTTTGGGAAAGAGGTTTGAATAACTTATTTTTTTCCAGTGTGAGCTGATCTGCTTGTTTATCCTTTAAACAGCTAGAGAAAGGTGGAGGTTCCAGAATCCTTATAACCCCAAACCACCTGCAGGTAATGACAGTGTTGAGTTAACAGCAGTGCCACATCTTCTATTTCAGGAAGGATTGAAGTGGCTCTTCCTGGATATTCATTTGTGAGGCTTCAGTTCCAGGAGATTTTATTCTTTGCACATGTCTCCAATTTTCTTTTGTTCCTAGTAGAGGAAGCTTCTCAGAAAGATAAAGCAGTGGACATGTTCCTTGTAAAGTCTTTGGCATTCTAAGGATCCTTCTTTACTGCCTCATCTTGGTATTGACTTTATTTCCCGTAGAATTGCCCTGAACAAGCATTATTTTAGTAGGTGGAGTGGATGGGTTGCTACCCTTGGGTGATTTTGAGGTGCTACAAAGACCCCTGTATTCCAAATATCTCTCTTTCTCACTTAAAATTTATATGAAAATTTACAATTATAAATCCATTCTTGAAGCCTATTTGGTTGTTTTTAAAAATCTAATTAATTTTTATCATTCCCTTGTACCTTAACTAAGCAGGTATCAGATACTGGCTCCTTACTAAGGCAAGCATTGAGCTCTGGGAAGATAAGGAGAGGGAAAAACACAAGATAAAGAACAGCTTAGTCTAGGACCAGCTTTATGCTACATGGGGAAGTCATTATAACATCAGTAGCATTATTCAACACAGCTTGTCACCTGATATCTGTTTACCTGAGGAGATTGCTGTGGGTTAATTCTAGGAGTTTCCTTATCACATTAATGACCTATATTTATTGACAGTTCATTCTGTCTTGAGAGATTGTCTATGATAATTTGCAAAGTAAATAAACAGCATCTCTGTCTCAATTAGCATTCCTCTGAGAAGGGAGCAAGATAGTTAATATCGATTGGTATTTCCAGTCTATCTTAAACCTCTTTTGTATCTTTTTGGATTGAACTCAGTACTACTCACATAACAGGTGCCAAATAAACACTTTTTAAAGAAATCAGTATATATGTATATATATACTGACATATATATATATATATATATATATATATATATACTGACATATATATATACTGACACACACACACACACACACACACACACACACACATATATATATTTGATATATTTGAGGCTCTTAATTGCCACTGAATAGAAGTGGCAATTACTAACCTGATACCTGGTTAAAGTAAAACCATGCAGGCAAAGTAATTTATTATGTTGTTATTATAGCTTTATTTTTAAATAATTTAAGATTCTCAAGAAGTTGCAGAAATGTTACAGTTTCTATGCACCCTTCCTCCAACTATAGTGTTGTATGTTACATAGCCGCGGGTCGTGGTTGGTCGAAAACCAGGAAACTGATGTCGCCACAACACTGTACTTGGGTGTGGAACTTTTTTGATTTTTTTCCCCCAGGTTTTAGAAGCACTTTTTTTTTTCTGTATCATTTGAGGACATTTTATCACATGTGGATTTATGTTTTTTTCCTTCCCAATCAGAAGATAGAGATCTTCCATCAGCACATAGAAACTCCCTTGTAAGGATACAGGAATGCTGGTGCATAGGGGCACTTGTACCCCAATGTTTATAGCAGCACTTTCAACAATAGCCAAATTATGGAAAAAGCCTAAATGTCCATCAACTGATGAATGGATAAAGACATTGTGGTTTATATACACAATGGAATACTACTTGGCAATGAGAAAGAATGAAATATGGCCCTTTGTAGCAACGTGGATGGAACTGGAGAGTGTTATGCTAAGTGAAATAAGTCATACAGAAAAAAGACAGATACCATATGTTTTCACTCTTATGTGGATCCTGAGAAACTTAACAGAAGACCATGAGGGAGGGGAAGAAAAAAAAAAGTTAGAGAGGGAGAGAGCCAAAACATAAGAGACTCTTAAAAACTGAGAACAAACTGAGGGTTGATGGGGGGTGGGAGGGAGGGGAAAGTGGGTGATGGGCCTTGAGGAGGGCACCTTTTGGGATGAGCACTGGGTGTTGTATGGAAATAAATTTGACAATAGATTTCATATTTAAAAAAAGAAACTCCCTTGTGAAAAACTAAATTTTTAAAAGAGAAATAAACAAATTGTAACATATACAGATTTTTATAAGGTGCCATTGAATGAATTTTTTAAATGACATTAATTTCAAAATGACTTCGATTGAGGTTTAAAATCAACTAAAAACCAATCGTTATTCAGTAAACTACTTGTAAATACAGTATGTGTGTGTGTGTGTGTGTGTGTGTGTGTGTGTGTGTGTGTGTGTGTTTTAAATCACCTGTTTTCTTTTTTTAGCCTCTCTAAACATAAGCATCCTCAAACCTTGGTCAGTTCTGTTGATCAAACTGTTAACTTGCTACCTACTGAAAAGTTACTCTCAGTCTGTCAGGCTCATCTGAAATCACACACAGATGCATACATATGAAGGTGCACATGATCAGCACATTTCTTGGCAGGAGCACAGGCTTTGAAAGGAGCAGGTGAAGCAGATCTACTTACCGAGTCACTGGGAAAGACGTTGGGGACTGGACACATGCTCTGAGCTCTTACAAATTCCCAGTCAGTTTCTGTCCGATAAGTACCAGAAGAGCAACCTGGGGAGGTGATGAGACCCTGCTGCATGATATTGTCAGCTCTTTGGAATTCTGTTTGTGTGTATATTTTTTTTACCTACTGGGGCAGCAGGAGGGAGAAAACAGCGTTTGTTGGTATCCATCTTTTTACCCAGCTGGGAAAGAAAAGGAGAGGCATTAGGTAGCTGAGAAATATTCACCCTCTTTCCAGACAAGACATGCTCCTTCCTCCATTCTTCAGAGGCAACAGCTGCCTGGGTGCGATCTTTTATTTTAGCTTTAGTTAAGACCTGTTACACTCTTTGAAATCGGTCCCTGCGGCAGCGGCTGCCCCACAAAGATGGCTTCCTGCTGAGCTGACCGGTTCCTTGAGTGTCTGCTAATTGTGCAGCAGCAGTTGTTTTAGATAGTACCAGTCTGGGATTCTGCCACGAGTTCAGCTCATCATGTTTTCTTCTCACAAGTCCGAGTGCAGAGGGTTCATTTCCTCCCCCAGGTCAGCGTGTGTACTCTGGTCTTGGCTTCAAACTAGAATGCACTTAGAACAAATGAAAACCCACCAGAGAAGTATGATCACATGGTCACAGCAGTATATAAGCAAACGTCTCCTGTTCCTGCCTCATCAGCTGAGGGTACAGAGTTCCACTACATTTGTCCTTGAAAGTTGGGCTAAGTGAGCATCACACTTAATAACTTTTTAAATTTTTTTTAACATTTATTTATTTTTGAGACAGAGCATGAACAGGGGAGGGCCAGAGAGAGAGGGAGACACAGAATCTGAAGACACAGAGCTCTAGGCTCTGAGTTCTCAGCACAGAGCCCGACGCGGGGCTCGAACTCACAGACCGTGAGATCATGACCTGAGCCGAAGTCGGATGCTTAACCAACTGAGCCACCCAGGCGCCCCACACTTAATAACTTTTAACAGGAGAGCACATTCTCACAAATGGCCCTCTCCCTCTTGCCTTCTTGACTGCAGCCAAAAGAAAGCTGCACCCCCTCAAAATTTGTATTCTCAGCAGCCCTCTGGGATCTGAGGGAATCTAAGTCTCTAAAGAAAAACTACTTCATCATGCTCATAGAAGCCTAGACACATGACACATAGGGTTTTATAGAACATTTAAAAGGCATTGGAGTATGATGCTTGGTGACAGCGTTAACCAAGGTCTTTAGACAATCAGCAGAGAAAGTGTTAGCTGTAACTCCTCTGCATGCCTAGGTGTGTTCACATGTTATTTGTCTATAATCATTGGCAGGTATTTAGTATGTACAGATGGCCTTCCTCCATTCAATGTACTGAAATTTATCCAATCCATGTAGATTCTAACTATAACTTAGAGACTGCTCTCCAAAAAGCAGAGAGAATGCCTTCTTAATAGGGTAGGTCCTTTCCAAAGATGAAGAGACACATGTCCTGTGACACAAAGACTGTAATGATGGGGAGGGCTGTCTTAGAAGTAGCCACATGGTGGGGTCCCCCGGTGGCTCTGACGGTTAAGTGTCCAACTGTTGATTTCACAGCTCAGGTCATGATCTCACGGTTTGTGAGTCTGAGCCCTGCATTGGGCTCCGTTCACAGAGCCTGCTTAGGATTCTCTCTCTCCTCTCTCTGCCCCCTCTCCCTCTCCCCCTGCCTCAAAAATAAATAAATAAACTTTAAAACAAAAATAGCCACATGGTTAGGTAAGGGACAATTCCCAGGATCTTAGGATACTTAGTGCTGCAGTAACAGTTTTTATCTTATTATCTGTGTATGTGACTTTTTTCCTTTAGAATGTAACTTGACTGATGATCCTCTTTGCCTCCACGTGTTCCTGCTTCCGATTCCTTCTCCATATCCTTACCTGTTAACGTCCTACAAAAGATAATGGCCTTGTTCGCCCGCATTGAAACTTCTATCACCTCGCTGTTTCCTATAGGATAAAGACTAGACATGCTACCAAGGCATACAGATGCCTCACAATCTCCATCCAGCCCCATTTCTTGCCGATCCTACAGTCTACTGAGGCTCCAGTCATATGGAGCACCCCCCCTCCATTCCCAGAATGCACTGTGTGCTCCTGTGCCTCCAAGTTTCTGTCCATGCTTGTCCCTCTGCTTCAGTACCTTATCCTGCCTCTGTCCCTGACGGATTTTACTCATCACTCGTAACCTATCTCAAAAGTTAGGCGGAGGCCACCTTCTGCAGAGCCCTTTGTTTCTTATGTGTATTGCAGTACTAATGACCATAATAGCTAAAATGACACAGCATTTTCCATGTGCCAGTCACTAACAAAACAGTTAACATTTACTAACTCATTTATTCCTCTCAACAACCTGAGGAGGTGGGTATTCTTTGCATTTTATACATGAGGAGACTGAGGTACAGAAAGATTAAGTAACATGCGTAAGGTCCGATAGTAGAATTTTGAAGCAAGGCACTGTTGCATATATGCTTCCAGAAATTAAAATATGGGTAGACTCCTCTACTAAATGGAAAATGACTCAAGAAGAGGAACCATGTTTGATTGAATTTTATGTCTCCCCAAACTAGATAGTGCCTGTCTCAAAAGAACCTTGGAGAAATTTGTTGAATGAATGTACAGACTATTATATTTTCATTGCAAACTATAATCTTTTTGAAAACATGTCATTTAAATTAAGCCTTTAGGTTTTTAATCCATGAGAAAGGAATGAGTTGCGACCAAGTGGAAACAGCTGCATTTTGAGGTGCGGAAGCTGGTGTGGGAAGCAGCCCTGGGTTTCTTTTCTACCTGCATCCTGTAGTGTTGGTGGATGGTCAGCTCTCAGGGAGCACGTGAGGCTGAGATAGCACCCTGCCCCTTCCTGTGGAGTGTGTCCCCCATCAGGACTGTGATCACACCCACAGGGTAGGAGGAGGCTGAGCTCCAGGAGCGCATGTCAAGAGGTGCCTGCTTTTCTCCAATCAGAACCAGGAAGGAGAAATTGGAGGGAGTTAGACCTAGACCACACCATCCTTTAGACCATACTATCCTTTGCGTTGTGTTCACTGTGTCAGAGATCACAAGAGGCAAAGGGGGAGGAGAAAAGAAAGCAGATGTTAAGCAGGCAGTTCTCAGATATCCTGTGTGGATTTGACATCAGAGGGGTGCTTGGTGGGATCCTACTGAATCAGTACTATTTTTATTCCTTTAGGAAGAACTTTAATTTTTTTTTTTTCTGATCACTTGATTTTGATTAAAACACCTTTGGGGAGTCTCACCTGTAACTAAGGTTTTATGAAATCGTCAAGGTATATGTTGATGAACTCACTTTTAACCTGCCATGCATGCTGAGATGAAGAAAACATGGCTTCCCTTGGGAGTGGGTTTGAAAAAGGGTCATAAGTGGCTTCCTGGGGCTATAGTTGCATAGAGTTACCTACTTTGTGCTGCCCCAAGCTTTCATGACTATTGGGTTGCTTCACTACCATGTTATACCTCGGGAGTCACCATGAGTTCTGTAACCCACAGGTTAAGGATGTTGGCACTTAACTGTCTTTTATTTATCTGACCAGCTCAGCTCTGCTTGTATAATGAATTGTAACCACAGGAAATCATGGTGTGTATCTTTATGTAACTGATGCCTTGCTTTTCCTGAATTTTCAAAACATCTTAAAAATTATGGTTGATGTTAAAGACTCTAATGAGGTTATTTGTTGAAGCAACATACATTATAATAAGACATGCATTCGAAAGGATGGCCGGGGAAACCATCTCATCAGAGTGACTGTCAGAGGTTCTGTCCTCCCCTCCCCTCCTCTGTCTCTCCCCTCCCCGTCCCCAATGCTGCCTCTTCTCACGTGTAATGCCAGTGCTCTGTACAGTGTTCTGTTTAGAGTGGTTTGAACATTTTTCTGCCCGTGTCTTTCATTGCTGAAGTAACTCACCTCTCTCATATCGACTCTTACCCAGGAGCCGCACTGCAGACTCTTTGATGTAGGTCTTTTCTGCATGGCAGCTAAGGCCAAGCTGTGGTTTTCATTGCATGATGCAACTTCACCCTTTCGGTTGTCGCCTCCAGGTTAACCAGATCCTTTTCCCGCACTGTGCATGCATGCCGCGAGCTTTCCCCCAAGGCCCGGACCTGAATGTAGTGAGCACTGGGCGCATGCATGGAATTGAAGCGGCGAGCATTCCAATACACTGAAGCACTGGGATGTAGGGTTCCCTTTGGACACCTTTGTGGATCTCCAGTTTGCTGTGATACCACGAAGGCCGTTCTGTCCCTTAAAATCTCAAGACTAAAACGTTGCGAAAGAGAGAAATTAATCTATTTAGATGTATGCTGAGCAAAGGGTAACAACAAGGAATTTAGAAACAAGGGTCAGTTTTCCAAATAACCACTTACCTGATGATCAGTCCTCCAAATTCCCAGATCTGCATGGATGTGCTCCAAATGACCAGTTATTACATTATCTTATCACATCTTTCTGAACACTGTGACCTAGTTTGGTTTTGTTTAGAGCTAATAAGATTAATAAATGTCTGACTGTATATACTTAAAAACAAAAACAAAAAAACTTCGTAGGCTAAATGGCCTGGGAAATACAGTCATTGGCCTTTGTCTTAGTTTATCGTGTAAACAGGAGTACCACTAATTCAACTTTAAAAGAGTAAAATGGTAGTACTGTGAAGGAATACCATATTTACCGAAACATGTTGGCATTGCATTCAGTATTACTGATCAGTAACTGTGAACATGTCTTTTTTTCTCCTTTTTTCATGCTTTTATTTTCAGAATAAACTTTTACAAAAAAAATAATTGTTAGGGTCTTTTTTTGAGCTGGATTTTTTTTTTGTTATTTCACATAAACCGTAGATGCTTTACATTTTAGACATACCTTGGCTGTAAATAGAGAATGATGACAGGTTGGTGTTACCAAACTCTGATAATCCTAGGGCAGGAATAAGAGTTCCTAGAGTTCCAAGAATTCTTGGTAGAATCAGCTTTCCAGAGCCTCTTAGATTGAAACTCCACACTAAGCAGTCATAATGACACAAAACTGAAAGCTTCATATCCTGTGTTTTATTTTTTCTCATGAATCCTGATTTCCTCATATCTGGGGAATTTAGTAGATTGAAGTTCTTTCCATACTTCTTTTCCCCCATTCTGTTAAATATATCCTATTCACCCTGTAGAAATAGACTCTGCTTAGAATTTTATAGCATGTTCTTTTGGTAACCAGTAAAAAGGCTCTTTGCATGGAAGTGTTTCCTCTTTTGAAAGGAGCTTAGATGGAATTTTAGTGTAGACCAGTGCAGAGCAGGTGATCCTGACCAGCATGTTGACATGCTCTCACTTTACCAGAGTTTGTCTTCATCTGGGGGTTTGGTAAGGGAAACAACTGATTTTCCTCTTTGGGGTTCTTCAGTAAAGGAACCCACTTCTCTTTCTCATAAAAACACAGCGCTTCCACATAAAATGAAAGGATTTCTGAAACCCAACATAGAGGGGGGATAAATGGATCCATTCATGAAGACAAAAGAGATAATCATAAGAAATAAGCTTCCTAGGGGCATCCCCCTTTTACAGTGAGGGGGAAAATGACTCTAGAGAAAATCAAAGATATGGCCACAGAATTAAAAAGGGGGACATGCGGAAGGTAGCAAGGAAAGAGAAGCTTTTACTCCAGTGAGCATACAACTCACGTCATTGCTTTCTGAATATGGATCCAGAAGTCAGGTAGACACCATTAATATGGTGGAAAGAGCTATTGTTTCTGAGGTATGAGCAGGACAATTTTGATAATAAATGATTTGCCCCGCTAACAGGAAGCAAACGGGAAAGGAAGAGTGAGGGAAAATAAATGTTCCTCGAGGTAAGAAGTTATTTTCATGAAGTAAAGAGGAAATTGAGAGTGTATACTTGAATATATGATTGCATAACCATAGGATTTAACAAGCCATTACTGTTTTCCCTGTTAATGATGACAATTTGTCTCTAAAGGTAACTTGTCACATCTGATTTTCCATGGTGAGGTTGGTCCTCACTGCCCAGGTCACTTTATGGCATTCCTAAGGAGTGATTCCTGCTTTGGACTCAGCAGACTCATGACTTCTAATCAGCAACATCTCAGACTCTCCGTTTTGGCTGTGAGGCTGCTGGGCTCTCAACAAAACTCCTAAATAGGAATACTTACAAAACTTCCACGACTCAGCTGTCAGCCAAAGACAGAGCTAAGACACAGCTATTTTATTTTCTTGTGTAATATAAAGGTGCAGTTGTTTTCTACGCCAGATGTCAGAAGGACTTGTACCAGGTCTCTCTCTGTCTTCTTAAAAAAAATTTCTCAACAAAAAAAAAACCACCTCAGGATGTCAGAAACAAAACTATCATAATTATCCTTTAGCATCACATATAAATTCACGTGTAGCTTTTAACAAATGCCGGTGTCTCGGCGGTGAGTATGTATGTTATGTGACAGTGTTTTCTATTCTTCAAAGTGAAGCAAAGCAGACAAATGCAACAACTGTTTCTTTACCTACTGAATTTTTCCCTCATGCTCTTGAGCCTCCCCGTATTGGTACCAGGCAGGTTTTCAGCACTGGCAGTCTTTGTCATTGTAGCTCTTTGGATGAGACCACCGAGGAGATATATGCCATTGTGCTTGGATCGGATGTGGCTGGCAGTTAGCAGGATTGAAACTGTAGCAGATCTAAGTCTCTTAGGCTGCTGGCAGGAAATCGGAGTTCAGTGAAGAGAACAGGGAAAGGATCTGTCTCATGCATCCTCATTACCCTCACTTGATTAGGCTGCCAGTCTGCGACCCAGAGCAGACTGGGCCTGGCTGAGTAGATTTGGTAGTTTTGGCTTTCCCACTCGAAGTTCTTGCAGGTAGACCAATAGCAAGGAGGCATTGCCAAGGTCAGCAAGGAGGCATTGTTTTGGTGTGTCAGGATTACGTGAAAGCCAGGGAAGCGGACAGAGATGGGAGCATAGGGAGGTAGCTCCTTAGCATCTTAGTATCCTTAGCATACTAAGTAGGAGACTAGTAGGATGATCAGGGAATGCCCAGAAGAATCCAAGACAAATAGCAGGAGAAGGCCCAAACAGGAGAATTTTAAAGTCTGCACCCAGTAACAGTTCAAAGAGGTCCCATGGTAATTTGAAAGACTGTTAAACTATGGAAATCCCAACCCACCCGCTCAACCTTTGGAGCCCTTCCCATTCTCTATGCAAGTATGAGACCTTCATAGTTTATTTGCGAAGCCCTGAGGCCAAAGCACCTAGAAACTGTGCCCCCAGGCTGCTTCCTTATGGTTGCTCTCTCCTCCAGAAATGGTGACACCAGGCAGTTCGCCCCCCCCCCCCCCCAGTGTCTAGGAGCTGACTAGTGATTATTACTGCTAGGAGATGATTGTCTATGGGCCTCTCAGCACATGTGTGGTGTGGCAACACTTAACATCCAGGAGTGTTAGGATGAATCCTCATTTCTGGCTTCTTCAGGTCTAAGTTTTTGTAGGCATGAGAGTAGTTTGGCTCCAGGGGTCAGAGCTACTGTGTCCCCCACACCCCTGCCCCGCCCCTCCATGCCAGGCATTGTGTCTGGATTCCCTGCTCTCCTTTCAGACCTGGAACTTATTCTCGCTTCCCTCTTCTCCCCATTTCTACTCATCTCACCCAGGCCATCCTGTTTTGTGGATGGTCTCAGAGTGCGGTTGGGGTTGGGTAGAGAGAATACACTTGTGCTGGAAGGCTGTGGGTGTGTGTGCACATGTGTATGTGCATGTGTACCCTCTCACATGTACCACTCAATGACTGTACATGCTCATTGACCCAGCCCTTGAAGAACTCTCAGTCTGTTTTATAGTATTTGTGTGTGTGTGTGTGTGTGTGTGTGTATTTGAATTATCTACTTCATCCTATCCCTCTACTAGATAAATAGGAGTTTACTCAGTGAGAGATGGCTGTAGTCAGTGGAGGTAGAGGAATAAGAGTAAAAATTAATCTGTCATGAGTCCTCAGACAGTTCAGTGAAAACCAAAGCAGCACTCATTTGGCGAGACTCTGTTTCACGTAGTAGCTTAACTCTGATTTATTACATAAAAGTTGCTGGCAAATATGAACACTAATTCCACTCTGGTAACAACAGTGATTGAAATAATTGTAGTCTGTGGACAAATTGGAGAAAACAAGCATTAGTGGGTAGGTTGTCTTGGACCTCATTCCAAGAGTCCAACAGTGATCTTACGGATGTAGAGTTGGAAGAGATATTTAGAAGACATATGACTGGTTCGTCCCCCTGCCTCTCCTCCAGATCCATACTAAGCCAACTAGGCAAATGAAACTCTCTCTTCTGCTAAAGACCCAGGAAAAGAATACACAGCCTCCTGTGGCCACTCATTAAAGTGACTCATGGCTCTCTCTGTCAGGAAATCTTGGTTAATTATTTAGTATTTATGAGACTGTGTGGCTGCCTTCATGGAAATATAATTTCCCTGGTGTTTCTTCTTTAATATTACCCAAATGCAATGCTCTAATATATAGAATCACACCAGATGTTAGCTCACTGCACAACCTATTGGGCATTTGAATTATATTGCAACACCCGATAAAGAGGCAATAAAGCCGGTACAAATAGAAAATTAAGTGTGAAATAATCGATTCTATCAGGTTTTTGTTCATTTGATGATTGCCCTTTTTTTGGCATTTTTCTACAAACAGTAATTATTATCACTACTGTTATTACCTTAGTTTTAAAAATAACTATCACCTTTTCAGTGCTTAGTCTTTACTCATCTGACTTTATGCTCGCAACAGCCTGTGAGGTCTGTATCCTTATCTCCAGTTTACAGATGAGAAAACCAAGGCATGGAGGTGAAATAATTTGCCCATGACTGTGTAGCTAATAAGTGATAGAGCTGGGATTTTAACTTTTTCATCAAATTCCAAAAACTACCTCACTGCTATTTGTGCTTGAGGTCAACTTGTAATGCCCACATTTTGCTTTTGACTTACTTATTTGGGTACATAAGTGGATAAACAGATATGGAATGAAGATGAGGAGACCCTAAGTTTGGATAGCATATTGAAATCTCGTGAGAAAATTCAGAAGAACTCCATAAAAAAGTGACAAAGATTTCACCATGTGAGTTTTATGAAAACAAATTATCTGTGTGTTTATTGAGAAATCCAGTGTGTAAGGAACTGATGTATTTTGTTCTCTTCATCAGCCGTCTATGTCATATTTTTGTCTCTTGAGAATGCTTAATTATTAGGACCAATTATTCAGGTAGATACCCTGAGCCATACAACTGCTCTGAAGTCTATGGCTATCATTGTTCCAGGATTCTCCATAACAGTCAAAGCTCAAGGAGACAGAGCACATAGGATTCCAGAGTAGTAAGGGTTTATATATCGCCTCTCCATTTTTTCCAGTTCATTTCAGCATGACCCTAATGAGGCATGTGTTTGTGACTATTGGATCGCATCTCATCAATTGAGCAGAGGCATAATTGGAACCCTGATGCTGTCAGAAAGATTAATAGGCCTGTTGATACAAACACGTAACTGAAGATTTCCCAACAAGGCCATTTAACCAACTGGCTTGGGATCAAGTAACAAAAAGTGTTTGCTATTTGCATTAGAACCATTGCAAGGTCTAAAACAAGTGTCTGAAGATTTAGAAAAGGCTCCTTTTGATGCCATTGTCATTAGTATTGATTAATGACTGAACACAAACTGCCCCCATCAACAATAATGTCTTAGAAGATAGCTACTCAGATGTTCTGGGATAAAGTAAAAATGATGGCCAACAGAAAAAGTTGGGTTCTGTTTGATAAAAGTAATAAAGCCTACACAAGTTATTGAATATATGCTCCACTCAGTGTAAACACTAAAAGCACCAACATTAGAAAGATAAGCTCTTAAGTACATAACTCTGACAAGGTGATTATAATGGGAGCACTAATGATAGCTAAAGGATAGAAAGCTTGCAGCTTGGATCCATTCAAGACCTGGGGTGCTGTGCAGGTTAGAAGACAATGTTCTATGTGAAGAATATTATTTTCTCAATGATTAATTACTGTCATGTCATTTGCACTAAATCCACTATTATTAACTTGCAACGTATTTTTCTGAGACCTAAAATTATATGAATAATAATATTGATTTCTAATTTGGAGTATATTGCAAAGACTTGCATTCCCTTTTAAAATTTTTTGGTCTCATATTCTGATTAGCTAGGTGCTTTTATTCCCATTTTGGGGGCACCTGGGTGGCTTAGTCAATTAAGGGTCCGACTTCAGCTCAGGTCATGATCTTGCGGTCTGTGAGTTCGAGTCCTATGTCGGGCTCTGTGCTGACAGCTCAGAACCTGGAGCCTGCTTCAGATTCTGTGTCTCCCTCTCACTCTGCCCCTCTCCTGCTTGCACTCTGTCTGTCTCTCTATCTCTCTCAAAAATAAATAAACATTAGAAAAATTTATTCCTATTTTGTTGGCAGGAAAACTGAGGTACTTTGCTTATCCAGTATATCCAGACATTGCTAGGAAAACCTCAAATCACTTAGATTGCCTACCTCTTGATTGCAAATAGACTCCATAGTATCTGCGACCGTATAAACTTATATTTTTTCTTTATTTCAATGGAATGAAATGAGATGCAAAATTTACAGTCTGGTCCATAATTAGAAGTGTTCAAAGTATCTAAACATTATTCCATTAGTATGTCCATTCTTGTTCTTCTGGAATAATAGAGGGTGAGAAAAAATTGGGTTATCTTGAAGGTCATCCATCTTTAAGCAGATGGATACCTAGGAGTTATTTCTCAAGAAGCAGTGGAACTTATCCTCAGCAGATGGGGTCAGGCTTCCTGATGCCACTAGCCCCCTCAGGGGCCCAGGAAGCGCTTCTGGGGATTAGTAATGTCCCATATGACCATCTTTACAGAGCAGGGTTAGATACAGGTGGGGCAGATCAACTTCCTTTGGATTTTCCCAAACCATTTGACAAACACATTATATTTTCTAGGGCAGTTTTACCTCCTCTGTAAATCAGTCAGCCCTCCTCGTTTTTACATAAGCTCCATGCCAGGGTCTGTGGATATCAGAGGCTACCTCTTATGTTTCTTTTACCTCCCCAAGGATGTTGCAGTTCTTCTGGAACAGTAAGTGGCGTGGCAGAAGGGATATTGGGTCTCTGTCCCAACTCTTCCACTTACCTACATGATCTTGGGTAGGTTTCTGAGACTCTACTTCTCAGAAGCCTGCAAAATGGGGTTTATAACAAAATATCTACTTTATTTTGCCAAGTTGTAAGAACCAAATACAATAGTATGTGCAAACTTTATACAATTGACAGATATGATTATATTGGATTGGATGAGAATCAACATTACGACATGGTTTAGAATCCTCACTCCTAACGCTATAGGAATTGACACATGGGAGACGTCAGCCAGGGCATGAGTAATTCACTGAGCTGCACCTTTCTGTTGGTTTTGAAGGCTGCAAAATGTTTGAACACAAAGAGGGAGGAACAATTTGAAGAGGCCATGACAAAAACATAGATTTAGAATTAGGAATGTGTGGGTCACACTCATGAAATAAGGAAGGCACCAGCTCCTGGTAGCAAAGGGCTTGGCCTGGAGCATGTGGTCAAAAATGGGACATGTAGTGAGGTTGGGTTTTAGAGGTCCTTCACAGCCACGGTTAGAGCTGATGCAGGAGGCAGGAGGGAGCCATGATGGTAGATGAATGACATCTTTTAATGAAATTAACCTGGCAACATTGCAGAGGTGAGACTAGGAGAAGAGCCTGGAATCATTAAGCTTACTGTATTGATTCATGTCTTCGGTGCTGTGGGCACTCCGGTGGTCCATAATCCTGGTGGGAATTGAGAAGGCTCCATCCAATTTAAAAAGGGACTAGCCACAAAAGCAAGGAGAGTTTAAGTGTTGGAAATTATTTCACAAAGTGCTATTTTGTTCCTCAGTTAGTCCCTTCCCTCTCATGTGATTATTTATTAAATCACCTCAGATATTTGCTGCTGTTGTTGTTGTCCCTAAACTGCTTAACATTTTGTTATCTCTTATAAATGATGGTCTCCATAACCTCTCCCCGTATATACCTTATCATTTTTCCTTTTAATCTTAAACAAAAATGTGCTCCTCAGGCACTCTGTTAATTAGAATGTCGTTGGTAAAGCTCACATGGTGGTATTGTAATTACTTCTCTGTATTGTCTTAATTTTTGTTCCCATCTGAAACTGAAAATATCTGTTCAACCTCTTGATCTCAGCAATTAGTTAAGTGGTATGCAGCTGGTTATCCGGGGGTGGGCTCAGATGTTTAATCACCTCTGTTCAGGTCTGAATGGGAATCTTCTCGAGCAGCGACACCTGTAATTAGTGTGTAGTTGCAAGAAAGTTCTTCCGGAACAGTGGCTCTCAACATGTGGTCGCCAGAAAAGCAGCAGTGTCTGGGAAACCGTTAGAAATGCAAATTCCCAGGGCCTCATCCTAGCCCTACTAAATCAGAAACTCTGGAAGGGGCCTGCCAATGCTTTAATAAGCCTTCTAGGTGCCTGCTAAAGTTTGAGAACCACTGTCCTGGAGAAATACCTTCACAAGGTTAGGAAAACAGACTTCAGAAAACACCAGGGGAGTTGAGAGGCTGAGAAGAAAGGGCAATCACTACCCTCTTGGAGGTGATGCAGATTTCCAGAGGAATAAGCATTGGAAGTGAGATTTTTTTTTTTTTTTGTCCTGAGTCCCTGCTCCTGGAAAGAAAACCTGGCTAGCTATTGTTTGCCCTATGCTTTGGAAAGACAAGTGTTTTTCTTTGTTTCTTTGTTTTGTTTTGTTTTGTTTTGGAGAGAGAGGAGAGGAGAGGGGCAGAGGGAGAGAGAGAGAGAGAAAGAGAGAGAGAATCCCAAGGCAGCTCCACATTCAGCACAGACCCTGATGTGGGGCTCGATCTCACAACTGTGAGATCATGACCTGAGCTGAAACCAAGAGTAAGACACTTAACCAACTGAGCCACTGAGGCTCAGAAAACTTTGTCTTTGGAAAGACATGTACGTAAGTCAGTTTTTAGGAAGGACTATTGGATCTTCTGGCTCAAGGGTCTTCATTGGATATTTTAATGTTAAATAGATGAAGAAAGAGATCTATTTGCCACATTGAGTGAGTCTCAGTTTCCTCTACAGACACCTAAATACTGAAGATATCCTTATTTCATGGTCAAGAGGAAATAAGACCTCTATCCTACACTGAACATTTAAATAAAAGAAGCAGGTCTTTATTGAGATTCTTTTGAAGGTGTCCCAATCACAGAGTCCTGGTCAAAATGCTAAGCTTGCCTAAGGTTTTAGTATCACCTTTGATCCATGGACTGTGGGAGTCTAAAAATGAAGAGTCCATCAGCTTACCAACTACCTTGTATCATCTAATTGATAAGTCATTAGTTAACCAGGAATAATTTAGGGAAAGTCCATTTTCTACTACCACGATCAGAACCAGTATACTTATTTAAGTTCTTAAAACTCCACTTTGTTTTTTTATTGGCAACATATATCCACATAAAACCTATTCTGATGTGGTCATGCCTCATCAGAATGCCAATCCAAATTTAAGTGTGTAATTCAGAGTTTCTTTTGTGTTAAAAACAAAGCGATTTGTTTTCTAGCTCTTGAAACTTCTGTGTGTCTAGACAAGGAACTCTCTTATTTTACATAGGAAGGAAGAAGAGTTTGTGTTTCATTTTCTATCCTACAATGAGCATTAATCATTTAGATAAAAATCTCTTTGGGAGGAAAATAAATCCTCGTTGATATGGCCAACCCTTTTATTGTTGAATTATGTATTTTCTTTTTATAAGATCAATGAACTTCTCCATGGGTTGTTTCCATTTGGGGAATGAAATGATGGAGCTTTAGAATCTCCACTCTGTGGTCTCTGATTGTTGGAGTTTGTGGACTGCAGGCACTCGGAGGATTTAACTCAGAGGGGATCCTGATAAAGGGTTCTACTGCCACTTGAGAAAACTAGGCAGGACATTTCTCCTTGGGCTCTCATGTAAGCAGGAAAGAGCTAAAAGTGATAGAAAACAGATTTTCTGATCACTTTGGTCCTACAGGGGTCCCAGAGGCTGGCCCTCTTTTATCCCAGAGTTTTCTGCTTCTCTTTCATCTTAGCAGAATATGCTCATATCATTGGTGAGTTCCAGCCAGAGAAAAAGCTGCATAATTTGCTCCTTTTCTTGCTGCAGCTCAAAGTCTAGGACTCAAGGAACAATGTGAAGCAACGATTAAATCAGGTCTGAATGTTTGAAAGAAGTACAAAAGAAAAGGTTTAATATGGTTTCAACATTGTCTTCTGTAAATTAGGGATGCTGTTGAGGTATATTTTTCAACACTGTGTCCTTTAGCATCAAGCCCTCTCATTGTTGCCATTGGGTATGGACAATATAGGAGGGGACAACAGAAATGACAAGGAAGGAAAGGATCAATGGAAAGAAGTTGCTACAGTCTAGTCTGATTCCTTATAGTTCTGCTTCTATTTATACTGAGCCAAAATATCCTCAATGGCATTGAGCTAACATCTTTCCCCCCACTCCCATTCTCTTCCACAGCCTAACAAATGTTTTCCCTATTAGATACACTTTAAGGTTACTACCAAATTAACCACAAAGGCCATGGCATTAACAGGAGCTAGAAAATTCACAGGAGCCCCAAATAGGCCACCGAAAACTATTGTGTAGGCAATTGTAAGGTTATTGTTTGGCCTTGGTGAAGTGATAGTGGGTTTTCCATGATAGACTTGGGAGCAAAGAGTTTCTCTCTGTCCCTTTGACTATGACTATTAATCTTGATGCACATGAATTTCCACAGCTAAGTCACTGCTGGTACAAGTAAAAGCTGAAGTGCAGTATTTACGAATGGAGCTGCCCACCCTCATTCTCTTGCTCACTCTCTTATACACACACACACACACACACACACACACACACACACACACCTCATTCATTCTTCAGTAGCATATCATACCAGTGGCTTATGTAGCACAGAGATGCATTGTCTCTTTATCCCTTGCAATCTACAGTGGATTTCTGGTCAACCTAGTTCATGTACTTCTTTTCACTGCAACTCGAGTAGCTAAGAACTCTGACACCTTTGAACCTTATGGGTCTTGTTTTTGAAATGAAACAAAACACTGTCATGGCTTGGGAATTGCAGAAATGTCACTTACTAACTCTAGGCCTGGATTTTTTTTTTAATTTAAATTAATACCTGTGTAAGGGAGGAGGCAAATAGCAATGGTTTGGCTTTTTGTGCTTCTGCCTCCTTTCAGCATTGGACTAAGCAAAGTCCATGCTGTCTCCCCTCCCACTTCCCCACCTTAGTGAAAACCTAGGAGTTGTCATTTCCTTTGTAAAAGAACTGTTTTTCAGTGTTTGCTCTTTGTTCAGTCTGCGTAGTTGGTAAATGCAAGTGTAGATAACTCTTAATGCTTGTCTGGAGGTTTTTCCGCCTATTTGTGATTTGGGAGATGACCAAGGGCATGTTTGACTTGTAATAGAGATGAAGAATGGATAAATCCAGTGCATGTAATATGATTGGAGAGTCCCATAGACTGACCCACTGTGCATTCCCATAATGCCTGTTGAACAACCAAGCATTGCCCTTGCAGAAGTACAACTATACTAACTGGTATTGCCTACAGTGATTTCCAAAATGGTGGTACTCAGAAATCCGACATCCTGCACTTCTCAAGGGGGCCCTCTCCTGGCCCGGAGGTCCATGTTGCTTCCCATCCAGGGAAGGTATTTTGCTTCTCCCCATCCTTCCTCCCCTTTCCCTCCCCTCACTTTCTTTATATTCCTGGCCTGAGTGTTACCATTTGCTTACTGATAAGAGTATACTATGAATTTTCATTTACAGCTTTGAGATACTTATGAGGCTTTCCTGCTTCCCACTCAGCCCCAAACTTGGGACTTTTCACACACTGATCCTCTGATCAGTTTGATGCGGGAAAGCACATGGAAGCCATGTACCAGTTTGTATAGTAGTACTGTTTTAAACTGTGTACTCTTGAACAAAGTAGAGTGTGCTGGGGGTTCGCATTGGCTGCTTGACACACACAAAGCCAATTAACTTGCATGCCAAAAAAAAAAAAAAAAAAAAGAAAAGAAAAGAAATTAACCCTTAGAGTACTGCTTCAACATTTTGGTTTAAGGGTCTTGAACTTTACCGGTTAGGCAATGCTTCTTTCTCCAGATCCGAGTGCTGCACTTAAAGTCCATACTTAGTCTAGCCAGAACATCAACCAGGATCCTCTCTTCCACAGCTTTCCTGAGATGCTCCTGGGTCCTTTATTATTAATCAACTGATGGCATTAAAGAGGTCTAAAATATAGCCACTGTGTTTCACTGAAAATGGGCTCCACTTCCAGTGTGCTTGAGGGTGTGAGGGACTATTTTTAGCTTTGGTACGTGTCCTCTTAAAGAAAGAAGTCAGTTCTTTAAGGGTTAATATGAAATTAAGGAATTTGATGGTCTCTCTTGCTTGTCCTTCCTCCAAGGTGTCTGCATGATCCTTTTTAGATTCTTAGCTCACCTGTTGAATGATGGTAAAAAGTAATATATATATATATATATAATTGCAAAAACAAAAGAACAAAAGACTGAATGGTTGAATGAAAAGACCCCTTGGCAATGCTTGCTTGATTATCACAGAGGGTAGAAAGACCAAATGTTTTAGTTAACGAATATTCATTTTGTCCTCTACCCCGAGCACCACTGCTACACAGTATTGTGGAAGACTTGATGATGCTTTTCATTTACCTCTTGCTTTTTCTTCTTCCTGTCTAATAGCCCAATAGAATCCTGCCAGAATTTCTACAAAGATTTCACATTACAGATCGACATGGCTTTCAACGTGTTCTTCCTTCTCTACTTTGGCTTGAGGGTAAGTCTGATCAGTGCCACCCGGTATCATAATGGGGCATCTTGGACCCAGGGACCATCCTTCACCAGCATCTGTTCTCGCAGAGATGAAGCCCAGTGTTTCCGGGGGAGACAACAGACCTGCGCTGTGATTTTCAGTCTCTGACAGAGACCTTTCCTCAACTCAGCATTTTCTGAAGTGCATGTTAAAATCTTGTTCCAAGGAGGAGAAACAGGGATTGAAATAACTATTTTGCCTTTGCTGGCCTACTGTTTCTCATCTCTCTAAATACGAATGCATTGTTGCCTTTAATAGGAACAAAAAAACTTCTCTTAAAATTATGTTTATCAGGGTTCGCTTAACTGAATCCTAAGAGAACAGGTGTGAGGACTGAATCAAGGGGGTAGATTGGCCGAATTTGGGACTTGGGCATTTATACTGGAGCCTGTTTACAGCGATGGCGGGGGTGGGGGTGGCTGCATAGAGTGTGTATCACAGAGATTGTGTGTGCATGTGTGTACACATGTGCATGTGTGAGTGGATGCATACGTATATGCCTTATTTACAGTTATATTTACGTTGGAGTCTAACAAAGATGAGACCACTCAAACTTTCCGATGACACTATTGAAAACCATAGGAAAATAGATTGCTGGGTATTTCTCCAAGGTTAACATAATCTACAGTCACTCTCCAGAAAAGGCTGTATATCCAAATTCTAGGACAGAAACAGCCTGTGATTGGTATAGATATGAGAAGGACATAACATCTCCCTCCAGGCCCCCATGAAAAACCAAAACATAGCCTTTGGCAAAAGAACATAGTTAGAATGCCAGCATCATGCTTCTCATTTTTTTGTCTCCTTTTCTCTTTCCCCAGTTTATTGCAGCCAACGATAAGCTGTGGTTCTGGCTGGAAGTGAACTCTGTGGTAGATTTCTTCACGGTTCCCCCAGTGTTTGTGTCTGTGTACTTAAACAGAAGTTGGCTTGGTAAGTCAGTCTCTCCTCCTTTCTTCTTACTGGTTCCCGAACTGTGGTGGATCAGAGGCCTGGGCTGTCCCCACGGAAAGAAAGTTTTGTGTGAATGTGCACAACTCTTGGAGTTTGGGGGGTTAGTGAGGACAGTTCTCTTCAGAGCACTAGCCCAGGAGGATTCGCGCAGTGAGTGCTTCAGGTAAGGCAGTTTTCTCATTGTTGAAGCCTACGGGTCACACTGTCACAGCCAGGACCTCTGCCTTCATGCTTCTGTCATTTTCATTCAGCCTGCAGTTAGAACTGGACAAAGAAGAGCCTGGTACGAGGCCAACTTTCCAAGTAACTGATTCAGGTGCCCCAGAAGGCCTGCCTGCCGAAGTTAGCTTCTGTCTGCTTCTCGGTTTTATGACGAGTGGTTCCTGCCTGGTTTATCTAGAGCTAAGAGTTCCTCTGTGGGACAGCGTACAGGAAGGCGTCTCGAGCCACTGTCTCCTTGAAGGAGGTGGAGCTCCCCTCCCGTGCTAAAGGAGGGGCTGTTGCTGGTGCTGTGTTCACATCTTACTTCCCGTATCTGCTCAACATGTCCCTTCCTGTCTGTCCCTGGCAGGTGACTTCCTGCATTACGAGCAAGACAGTTTGGCAGGAGAAGTAGTTAGCTCCAGGATGGTCATGGCAGCCAGAGGCATAGAGAGACAGCTTTGAGCTTCTCTTTGTTGCACTGAATAATTCTCTCAGAATGTTCCTGCTGCTGTAGGTCTACTGGGGGAAAGGGAGGCTGAAACAGGATTCAGAGGACTACTTGTGCGTCCAATCTGTATTTTTAGAAATTTTTGGTGTTACCTCAATTTTTTTTCAAAGTAATAGAAATAAAACCTTGGATTGCAAGTAACCTGTTCTGCGAGTGTTCCGCAAGACAAGCAAACATTTCTAAGAAATTTTAACTTGATAAACGAGCGATGCCTTGCAATATGAGTCGTATGTGAGGCTGAATGTCACACGATCACAACTGAACCAACGGTTCTTGAAATTTTCTTTGATATACAAATGCTTTGGATTACAAGTGTGTTTCTGGAATGAATTATGCTCGCAAACCAAGGTTTTATGCATATTACATTCAGTATAAACATTTAATGATGTATAAAGGAAATATCAATCATGTCTTCCCCGTTCTCACTGCCTTCTCCCTGGGATGCTCAGTGTTCATAGACTTCCATATCTTTCCTTCATGCCCCATTGCTACAAACATGGATGTGTACATATATATGTTGTAGAGGAGGTGGTCTTTGTACAAATACGTGTGTCCATGACATTGCACTGGAATTTGGTTTTCTCACTAGCAAATAAATGATGGACATCCCTTCAGCTCTGTAATAATTCATTTTATTAGAGTTACACAGAATTCTACAAATTGTTGTATTGCAGTTCATTTGGACACAGCCCTAATGATGGACCACCTGATTATTTTCTTTTTGCACTGTAAACAATGTTTTAATAAACACCCTCATCCACACATCTGTGCAATTTTATTTCTCTAGATGGTTCTAGGTTCCTGGAAGAGTAATTGCTGAATCAAAGCATGCATATATTTTAGTTTGTACAGAAATTGATGGTTCACTTTTCAGAAATGTTGTGTCAAGATATGCTTCCACTAGCAGTATGTTTTTGATGTCCTTGCTAGCATTGTGAATTTATTACATGCCTCATCTCAAGTATTTAAAAAAAGAAGCACCCTTTGTATATGATGTATGCAATAATCACATACACACATATCTGTGTGTATCTATGTGTGTATATCCCATAAGGATTCTATTTTGGACGGATTTTCACATTAGAATTGTATTCATTCACTCAATGGAAAAGTCATCATCCTTGATTTGAAACCTGCTTGCTTAGATTGGGTTTTCCAGCCAGCTTGATGAAACCATCAGAGCCACTCACAAATCTGAGAAGTAACCTGAATATGCTCTGGTACTGAGGGTCCCAGCTACCTCAGCTTGACTGTTAACTGGCTTTGTGACCTGGGGAGCTCACTTTTCTTTCACTCAGCCTGTTGTTTATAATCTGTAAAATAAAGGTTAGGTTAGATGATTTCTCAGGTACTTTCAGCTCAGAATGTCTCTAGGATTCTTGCATTGTTCATGAGAAATTTGGCATCTAGGTTGTTGGGAAGGACTGGGAAATTGGTGAAATCAAACCATCAACATTCCTGAGTCAAAATTACATATGGGTTGCTAACCATGGTTCATCCTAGACCATCCTGTTGCAAAGAGTATACACACGCATGTGTGCACACACGCACACACATGTACCCATGTACCCGTGAGCGTGCACAGACCCTGAAAAACTCCAGACAGACAGAGAAAGAAGGAAGGAGAAGAGGCAAGAACAGAGGAAGGGAGAGAGAAGGAGGGAGAGAGGGAGGGAGGGAGGAGGGAAAGGAATCTGCCTTCTCTTCCTGCCTTCTCTTCTCTTCTCTTCTAATTACTCTGTACACTGGAACAACCACTTTGCTTCTGGACCCTCAGTTTTCCCTTCTGAAAAATGGGAGGTTTGGACTTAAATTATCATCTAGTCCCCACACTTCATGAGTTGGAATTTTATGTCCAGTTCCATTCTCTCTTGGTCCCTTGTGGTCCTAGGTGACTGAGGATAGTCCTTCATGACTGGTGGAGACACCCTCCTGTGCAGCGAGCAGATCTCACCCCAGGGTAAGGGTATAGAGCCAAGTCTCCTTGTGAGACTAAAAGCATCTTTGTGTCAGGAGAACTTGGATGTTTTAAAAATTCATGCCTTCTTGGGAATGATTTAATCCTGATTTTTGGCTTGGTGTTCTCATCTAGTGAAAAATCCACCAGAGTGAACAGGAAAAGGGGAAGAAAAAGAAAAAAGAAGAGAAATGAGATATACTTTTGCATCTGCTATGGTTTCTCTTCAAAAATTAAACCTTTAAAATGTGCTTCAATCGAACAGTATTTATTAATACCTACTATGTGCCAGGCACTTTTCCAGATGATTTGGAAACAACAGTGAATAAAATAGCATCCTACCCCATAATGTTGCAGTGAGGGAAGAACAGGAAAAAAATGAGCCTAGTAAATAGGCAAATTATACAGTGCGTTAGGAAGCATAAGTGTATTGAAACTGAAAACAGACCAACAAACTTTTGGGCTATAAAATCATAATAAAAATACCAACAACAAATAACCTTTCCCCCCTTGTAGGAGAAGGCATCCTTAATGAAATGCTTGTGGTTCTCAGCCCCTTGGGTGAGCTCCACCACTGGTCTTCTTGTTATGGAAGAGAATTCAGTAGAATAATATTTCAAGGAGGTTTCCGTGTCTGATTTAATACATGGGTTATTACATCGTGAAACAGTTATTGTGCCGATGAACTGCCAAATATAAAATGAACATTCCCATGAGATATGGCTTATACAGTAGAAGGAATAATCCCATTAAATGGGGGGCATTTCAGGAAGTGCTACCCTCCTCCTGGAAAATGAAAGGGTGCTGCCTTTACTGGTTGAGGTTTGGCATAAGCTGGGGAAAAGTGCAGTCTGTTCTATTTCTCCTGCACACACCTGCTGAGCTCTATGACACAGGGGGCTGCGCTATAGCTGGAGTCATGTGGGTGCAAAACAGAACAAGGGCTATGACCCCCATCCTTACCTTTGCCAGAGCAAAATGCACACCACATTTGACTTCTTATCATAATGTATGGTTGCATATTATATAGTATTGTATTGGTTTACTTTATGTATGTATTATCTTAGTGCATTTGATGGTGTATTGATAATAACAGCTAATTCCAGTTCTACCATGTGCGGGGAACTCTGATCAGCCCCTTACATATATGAACTCACTTACTTCTCAGAAAAGTCCTGTGAGCTGGGAGTTACTTTCCCCATTTTGCAGATAAGGACACAGATTCAGCGACGATAGCTCTTGTCCCAGGTTGCGTAGCCTTGGAAGAGGTGGAAGGGGTGATTTGCCCCAGATTTGATCTGATGTTATGTCTGTAGTCATGCTGTTCTTCTGCCTCTGTCCTTAGCCTTGAAAGATTGGGGGTTTTGAGGACTGCGTTGGGGTGAGTGAGCTGATTTGGCTAATTTCTGTTGGCACTTCTCCATCTCTCCTTACTGAGAGAGATTCACTTCGGGCAGGCAGGGAGGGGAAGAGCTCTTATTTAAGAACACACGTCCTCATGACTCCTCATCCCCATCCCACTCGTCCTTGCCCACCTTCAGTTTCTAGAGTTGTCACTAGGACCTGGGGAACACATAGAGCTTGTCTGGTGTCTCCCGAGTCCCAAGGTACCCTAGCACCTTGGGGATCAGATCTGTTCCACCGGAGAGAGAGGGAGAGACTAGAGGCTTCCACACATGCTGTCAGTAGAGCAGAGTGGGTCAGAGCCAAGCTCTGGGCTACCACCTCAATTCACATCTTGGCTTGGCCAATGGGTCACCTTAAGCAAGGTTGTTTTACCTGTCTTAAACTCAGTTTTCCACCTGTCCAATGAATGGGCAGTACTCACCTCACAGGGTTGCAGAGGGGATTTTGTGAGGCAGTTTAAGTAAAATACTATGTACCTAGGACGGGGTTCACGATGATCCCAGGCTTCTCTTTCTAACCTACCTATCATATTTTAAAGCACCAAGAAAGAAAACAAACCAGAATGGAACCAAAAATAAGGCAGCGGGATGTGAGGACATCCACGTTGGCAGGCGGCAAGTCTCTGCTTATTTTAATTCCTGTTCCCACACACACCAGCTTATTCATTTTTGTTTCTCTCACCAAATCCTTATCCTACCTCACTAAAATAAATGTACCTTGAAATGAGAGATGTATTTTATTTTGAGACTAGAATAACATGCTGAGGAGAGCTCTTCTGTCTGTCTCATTTTTGGGGGAACTGTATCCCCAAGGTAGGTCAACAGACTGTGCCTCCTCTGTGTATTTATTTATGTGGTTTCATTGAGGGTCATTTTGTGTGGTTAAAAGGAGAGAGGAGAGAAAAAATAATGATGCACTCACTGGCCACTCATCTCGCTAGCTTTTTTTGAGTGATTACTGTGTACTCAGCACTGAGATGAGGGGACCATGTCTGGCCACCCTGTTTTACTATGATCTCCAACATTGCCCCTCTTCTCTGATTAATGAAATCAGGGGATGGTAAGGAGCCCCAGGCTTTGAACCCAGGGTGGAAAAACTGTCAACTATAAACGTACCTGTTCCTCTAACCCATGTTAGACTTCAGCACTTCTGGAAAACACTGCTACGAAAGAGAGAACTCTGATAAAAAATAGAAAAATGAGTTAGTGCCCAGCCACAAGGCAATTAAAATGATTTAAGATATCTGCTTATAAATATATGCCCGGGCAGTACCTTTTTTGTGTCAAAAGGTGATAAAAACAGGATTTAAAAAAAAAAAAAAAAAGTTCAGATCCTCAAAAACAACAACAAAAGGACAAAACGTAGTTCCTGTTTGAGACTGAGGTTTCAATCTAGTTTTAGAACCAAAATAAACACGCATGCAGCAACAGCAAGTAACACTGCCCGCTGTATAATTAAGTCCCAAATTGTCAGGTACAGGCTGTAAGGGCCGTGGGAGTTCACAGGAGAAAGAGCTTATGTGGGTGGAGGAACGCGAGGAGGCTTCTGCAATGCACCGGCTCAGCCTGGCTTGCCGTGGTGGGTGAAACTGGGGAGCAGTGGCCTGCTTCGAAGGGGAGAGGAGACCAGCCTACCCTGTGCAGAGGATAGCAGGTGCCCACCAATGATAATGCCGTCCTAGAGAAGAAAGCACCCTTCCCTGCACGAGGCATCAGCCCCACAGCCCCGCAAGATGGATGTGTTTGTTTCCTCTTTCTACAGTAACAAGTGAGCGCCACAAATGGGGTGGCTTAACACAAGTTTCTTTCTTTTTTTTTAATGCTTTATTATTTATTTTTGAGAGAGAGACACAGAGAGAGAGAGCGAATGAGCATGAGTGGGTGAGGGGCAAAGAGAGAGGGAGAATCCGAAGCAGGCTCCAAGCTCTGTCAGCACAGAGCCCAATGTGGGGCTTGAACTCATGAACTGTAAGATCATGACCTGAGCCAAAGTCAGATGCTTAACTGACTGAGCCGCCCAGGTGCCCCAACACAAGTTTATTTCTTACAGGTATGTAGATTAGAAGTCAGCTTGGGTCTCTCTGGGCTAAAGGACAAGAGTCTTCAGGGCTGTGCTCCCTTCTGGAAGCTCAGAGGAATGTTCTCTTACCTTGCGTTTTCCATCTTTCGCAGACCACCCACACTCCTTGGCTTGGGGCCCCTTCCTCCATCTTCAAAGCCAGCAGCCCTGGGTTGAGTCCTCTTACCACGTCTCACTGATCTTGCCATCTGTCATCACCTTCCTCAGACTGTCTCTCTCCTGTCTCCTGCTCCTACTTCTAAGGACCCTTGTGATTATACTGGGGTCCTACATGGATAATCCAAGATACTTACCCCATATTAAGGTCAGCGGGTTAGTAACCTTAATTTCTCTGCTACTGTGATTACCTTTTGCCATGTAAATTACCATATGCCCAGGTTCTGAGGATTACCATGAATGTTTTTTTTTGGGGGGGGGGTGGGCATTATTCTGCCCATCAAAAGCGGTATTATTATTAATACTCCTATTTTGCTGAAGAGGAAACTGAGGTTCAGAGAAGTTAAGTATCTTGCCCCAAATCATGGAGCCAGTGGCTCTGCATAGTCTTTTGGAGTCCAAAAGACCTAGTAGGCATTCTGGGCCCTCCACGCCCTTGCCTTGTCATACGTTTCTACCCTGTTATGGGAGGAGACCTTTGGGGAAATCTTGCTTGGAGCCTGAGAACTTCCCCCCTCTCCTCACTTCCACGTAGTGTTTTTCTTCTTCTTCTTCTTCTTTTCTTGGGACCTGGTGAATTACTAAGCCGATATGCCTACTATTCATTATTCTTAAACATTTGCTCTGGTGGGGGCGGGGGGGCTTCCCACGTGGCTGCAGCAATTGAGGGGAACATGTTAGGTCTATATGCCCCCTGCTTAAAAGCTTCCTTTCCTTAGAATTCATGCTTTCTTGCTTTTTCTGGAGCTTATTTTAAAGAATGGAGAGAAACCAGAATTTTAGAATGCCAGATGAGGCAACAAGTTATGACGTGTTCCCAGGGAAAGCAGCGTGTGGAGTCACCTTTCCTCTCGTTATTCTCTCAGGGCACAGCTGCAGTCTTAGGAGGCTTTCCATTGCCCTCTACATCATAGGGTGTCTGGCCCCAGGGCCACTCCCTTGCTTGAAGAATCCCACAACGGGTAAAGTGAGGTGCGGTTAATATCTAGCCTTCTGTTGACTGGCCTCTGCATTTGGTAAAAGTACTCAATGGTGAAAGCCTTTGCCTGGTTTCTGTTTCCTGACATCAGGAATTTTCAGTGTATTGAAACTTAAAACAAAACAAAACAAAACAAAACCATAAAACCCCAAATATGATTTGGCCAGAAAGTAGAGGCAGCCCCTTATGGGCAGCCCCAGGCACACAGACTTGACTCCCAGCCTCCCCTGCCCCTTACAATTCCCGCCAGGGGTCCACCAGGCTGCTAATTGCATCTACCCTGCTGTGTGTTCCTTCTGCTGAGGGCAGAGTGAGTTTCTGCCCCATCTCACTGGCTGGCATCCCTCTCCCTGTTAAGGCACAGCCCTAACTTCACCACCCATGTAAAGCCTTCCCATTTTTCCAGTTGGAATGAATTCCCTGACGTTTTTCTCTTTTGCTCTTACAATTAGTGCTATAAAAGCAGTATTATCATCTGTGTTATATTATCAGTTAGAATACAAGTTCCATGACACCTTTGTGCAGGAACATTGACCGTCCTGTTTTTTTGCTGTGTCCTGGTGCCTGGAACAGTGCCTGACACATAATTTGTGCTTGTTGAATGAATGAATGAATGAATGAATGAATGAGTGTGTTTTCTTTCAAGGATGATAATAATGAACAATTACTTGCTTATTAAAGGCAGACACTGGGCTCAGCAACTCATATACGTTATCTGAATTAATGTTCACAGCAGCCCAATGAGTAAATACTATAGTCTGATTTTACAATTTAGAGAACTGAGGTTTGCGAGTTATGTAACTTTCTCAGGTAGTAAGTGTGGATCCAGGACTCAGCCCAGTTCAATCTGATTTCTGAGCCCATGCTTTTAAAATTACTAGTCCAGTGGTTCTCAAGGTGTGGTTCCCATACCAGCAGCATCAGCACCACCTGAAAATTTCCTAGATATGCAGATTCTTAGAACCCAGCACAGACCCAATGAATCAAAAACTCCCAGAGTTTAATCTGACAATCTTTGTTTTGCACACCTTCCTGGCCACCCTGATATTCACCCAATTCTGAGAACCACTGTCCTAGGCTATTCTGGGATGCTTATACATTTGGCTGTCCACAAGAATCCCCCAGAAGGTTTTCAAAACTCATGATGTTCAGACCAAACCTCCAATCAATTAAATCAGAGTCTCTGGGTTGGGGGATATGACCCAGGTTCAGCATTTTTTAATGTTCTCCATTGCATCAAAAATGCAATAAGGTTGAGAACCATGTATATACATCTTCTAATTGTGAACGTTGAGTTAATTTCTCCCTAGAAGAGTGCTTCCTAGTCTTCATGTGCATGTGAAACACTGGGAGGTCTTAGAATGCAGTTTCTGATTTGGGAAGTTTGGGCGGGACCAGATATTCTGCCTTTCTACATGTTTCCAGGTGAGGCTGGTGTTTCTAGTCTGGGGACCATATTCGAAGTAGCCAGGCTTTCTAGTCTGGACTGAAATGTCCAGTAAGGTAACCACTAACAACATTGGGCTACTTAAATGTAGACTAATCAAAATTAAATAAAATCTCAAAGCTCTGTTTCTCATTCATACTAGCTACATTTCAAGCATTCGCCAGCACCGTGTGGTTAGTGGCTGTGGTGTTGGACAGCACAAATACAGAACATTGCCATCATCACAAGAATTCCACCTGACCACACTGCTCTAGAAATGTGTCTTGTGAGAGAGGTGCCTCGGTGGCTCAGCTGGTTGAGCGTCCGACTTCAGCTCAGGTCAGGTCGTGATCTCACCATTCGTGACTTTTAGCCCCGCATTGGACTCTGTGCTGACAGCTCAGAGCCTGGAGCCTGCTTTCGATTCTGTGTCTCTGTCTCTCTCTACCCCTCCTCTGCTCGTGCTCTGTCTCGCTCTCTCTCCTTCAGAAGTAAATGAACATTAACAATTTTTTTTTTAGACTGTGTCTTGTGATAGAACGTACCATGAATTTTTACTTTTTGTATGTCTGGGACACCCTTGTAAACCGTGGAAGCTTAACAAATGTTTACTGAAGTGATTTTTAAGGAGAGGACTGATGTACAGATGTACACCATCGAAGTAAGACTCCCCACCACCCTATCCAGATTACATTATTGAAGGCCTCAGTAGGCAACAACTGCACAAAAGAGGCTCTGGCCCTGGCTCCAGCTCCAGCTTCTTCCCCAGGACTCTACTGCTGCATTTTGAAATGGCCTTCTGGGCTCTGAAAGGAAAGGTCTCTGGTGCCCCCTACAGGACTGTCTTGGACTTTGCTGGATCAGAGTGAGATTAAGTAGGCTGGAGGAGGGGAGATAAATTGGCTCAAAGTCAGTGGATACTCGGCAGTTAGTCAGAGGTAAGGATAGGCTCACTTTGCATTCCCACAAGGTGTTTGACATCTAATAACTTGACTTGAGTCAGCCGCTATGACCATAAACTCCCCATTCTTCCCCCCACCACCCCAAGGAGTCTCCTGGTCCCATTGCCCAGGGTCTAGAAGGAAGGGCCTTTGAGAACCACCAGAGGTGACCTGAGGCAGTTGGACACAGATGCTCTAAAACCCAAAGCCTTCTATGTAAACCCTTCCCTGTAGTTAGTGGTTTAATTTAAAATAATAACAATAAAACAATAACAATAATAACAATAACAATAAAAGAAAAGTGTGGCTTCCCTTTTGGGGGCCAGATGTCTTTGGAGATGGAGAAAGAGAGAGAAGAAGTATGTGCTCTGAAAGAGAAGGTGCTTCCATAACTAGGGTAGTGTTGGATCTGTTCACATCTTACATCTTTACATGTGTGTATGTATATGTGTGTTTGTACATGTACAGGTACAATTTGTAATTATCCCAGTTAGTCTTCCAAACACCACTATGAAATAAGGATCATTTTTAGCCCCATTTTCCAGATGGGGAAACCAAGGCCTAGAGAGGTTCTGTAACTTGCCAAGAGTCATATAGTGAGTAAGTGACAGAGCCAGGCTTTGGACCCAGGCACTCTACCTCCAAGGTTTATGTTCCTCAGTGTTCTATTATGCTAGCTTTCAAGTTATAAAATTAACTAGCCATTATAGTTTCACTTACAAAAAATTAATCTAACAGCCCTGTCTAATCAGAGCAAATACTGAGTGCAGCTTCCTCCCATTCCAGTCCCCTAAGAAAAGGTGAAAAGCCCCCTAAACAGAAAGTTCTTTGGTACTCCTAGGTAAGAAAGGAAATTTAGAAGAAAAATAACCCAATCCATTTTTTTTTTTTTAAACTGAGTTAATACAATTTCTATAACTTAGTAGCCTCCAAACTACTTTTGGTTTTGGCCTTAAAACACCTTTTCCCCTTTTCTCCAGCCCCCTTTTTCTGAACCTCTTGGTTTATTCTATACAAGTAGCCAAATAAATAAAAACAATCTATGTTACCACCATTGGTCCATCTTGAAATAGTGTCAGGTTAGAGATTATGGGCAGTACTGTTTGCCTGAGCTATTTTGGGGTGGAGAGGGCTATTAAGTGGTGCCATGCGCCTTAGGAAAAGCATTGGGACTGGATTGCTATTGTGTGGCAAGAGCAATGAACTCACTGAGTTCCGTCCCTTTGACTGGGCTCTGAAGGAAGGCAGCCCCAGCAAAGTGGCACGCAGAAAGTTTAGATGTGTTTCAGGGAGCTAATTGCTGCTCTGGTAGCTGCTCTGGCTGACACTGCTTCTAGAGAAATTATTCCTCTGTAAGAGATTTCTGACTGTATTCCCTTGATATTGCTTTGTCAGGGCATGCTTTAAATAAGATGCCCTCTGTAGGTAGCAGGGATTCTAAATCCTCATTGACGTGTACAGCTCTGTTATATGCCAACTTGGAAATAACATCTCAAAATGAATGTCTTCAAGGAACAAATTCAGCAGTAGGTTTTCATAGATGCCAAAACCTCTCCAGATGGCTGTACTTCATCTGGGGTATTATTGGAACAGCCTTCTCAAGCAACCTAAATCTCTAGGACTGGACGTATATTTACCTTTGCATCATCTTGAAAAAATAGATGCCTTGATTCTTCTCGATGAGATAGGGCCGTGATGGATCGACTTGGCTGGCAGACCAGGTAGGGAGAAAGTGGACACGGGAAGCAGCTCTGAGACGCTATTGCCAGACCTCCTCCCTCCCTGCGGGACGGAGCCTCTCAGCTCCCTTTTCTGGAGAATGATAGAGCCTGACTCCTCTCCACCCCAGGATAATTTATTCTAACAAACACTCTTTCCCAGGCATCCTACCTGGAGACACCTAGATGCCCCAGCCTGGACCCGGGCCTGCTGGCAAAAGTAAGGGCAGATGACAGGTGGTGAGCAAAGCTCCATTTTTCATGAGCCACATTGTATTACCAGAAATAAAAATCAAATACCGGTTTGACGACACTTTGCTCTCAAGTAACAACTGCTCAATTCAATTTCTGTCTTTAAGGCCAGATAAGAATTTAGCAACCCACCTCACAGAGGGTACCACTCATTTATTATTTCCTGGGTGGATTGCAGAACTTTTCCACGGCCAGACCAGGGGCGGAACAAATTCGTCCTTTTTGTCAAAACTCAATCTCACAATCTTTGCCTTTCATATTCTCACGCGGCCTCCCTTTCTACCTCTCTCGGTGAATTTCTTCCCTGTGGTCACCAAGCAGGCTTACTCACCAGCCATCCCGATCCCCGCTGCAGATATGCCCCAACTCCATGACTCTGGTAGACCCCACCCCCCTGACTAGCAACTGATGCTCATCCATCCTCTGTGCTCACCTGAATGCAGCCAGTTACGATCTCGCCCCTTCTGAAACCGCCATCATCTGAATCATTCATGGTCTCCCTTCCAAAGTTGACTGTATTTTTTATAAGTCATGTATAAAGTATTTTTATAAGTCCATGTCCTGGCTGATGAACTAGATCAGAAACTGGCAAAGCTGGCCCATTGCCTGTTTTCCTAAAGTTTTATTAGGACATAGCCACACCCACTTATTTACATCTTATCTTGGGCAGTGAGCCAGAGATCTAGGGTCCCCAAAGCCTAAAATCTTCACTATCTGGCTCTTTATTGAAAGTCTGTGATGTGATCCCTGCTCTAGAATAACAGCTATGTTATGTATTCCTTTACATTCCACTAACTGCCACAGTGTTTTGCACGTGGTCCCTACTGATCGGTTTTGATAAACTGGGCATAAACTTTCCTCTGAAATCAGTAAGAAATGTAATAGTAATAAAGTAACATCCTATTTCTGCCCATACTATTGCTGTTATTTCTAGAGCTACCTAGTATTGTGCAGCAGGTGTTGGACTTTGCTCTTTATCTGCCTGTCTCATTTGATCCTCCCAACAGCCCTAGATAAGAGACCCTGGAGCTCTGAGAGGTGAGCTGTCTCCTTTGCTGTGTGACTTCAGCAAGGATTCAAACTCGGGTCTTTGTGATCTAAGAGCCCGAGCTTTTCATTCCTGCTAGGTAGTCCCGGTCCAGCCCTAGCCCCTCCAGGTGCTTGCTCCCTGCACACCTCACTCACCTTCCCTGAATCTCGGTTCTAGTGAAGAGACTCCATTAAAAGCCACCATTGTTACTGCTATTATCATCCTCATTCATTCATTCCACAGACCTTAAAACAAGTACACGTGTTAGTTGCTGTACGGGGCTTGGTGTTTAGACTGTGAGTGAGGTATCTTTCCCCTGTTGTGGGAAGGGCAAGTCTATAAACCCTGGCTTGTAAACCCAGATGTTTCCAGGGATGGGAAGATAACAGATGAGTGAAGCCTGCCAGATGAAGGCTGTCTCTAGCTGGGGAGTGAATTTCCCCCTTAAAACGTTAGCAGCTGATCATGTTTGGCAGGTTCTTGCTATGTAGACACATCCTCAGTGTCCAGTAGGGCCTTCTCCTCTCCTTTCCTCCCCCTCCTCCCCCTCCTCCCCCCTCCCCTCCTCCTCCTCGAGAACAGTTATCTTTGGCCACAGTGACTTGCCCTTTAAAAACTGGTCTAGGCTGCAATATTATCTCTCTGCTTGGGACACAGAAATTCTTCTCTATAGGAAACAGTCATACTAGACTGTTTTCCCACTTACCACATCTATTGTCCAGCATCCTTACAAAGACTTTGTATGTCCTGACATCGGCTGACAACACTAAACAGGTTACAGCAGATTCACCAATAAATATCCATAATATGGCGGGTGAGTATCTTAGGCGACTTAAAACACTTAACTTGAATTTGCAAATTCAAGTGTTTTTGCATTTGGAGCAAAGTGCACGTTGTCTCAGGACTTCTCATTCCTATTTTTGGTTTTTGTTCATTTTGAGCAATAGCTTTGCTTACTACCCACCCTTCTCCCTTAGTAAAAGTATTTCTAGTCTGGTGGAGAGGAGGGATCCAGTGCAAGCACGAGGGGATCTGAGGGAAACCCAGGTGTCACACGTTTCTTTCCCTACAGTGACCTGCCCCAAATGTCTATTCTCTTGGCCCTCAGAGACTCTCTCCAGTCCCTCACTGTAGCAGGACCGCGTTTTCTAGGCCACGCTTCTGAAAAGATTTGTTGTGTGGTTCTGCCCCCTAGTGGGAGAAATTAGGAATGAAACACACAGAAGCTTCTGTCCTCCCAAATTCTGCCTCCTTCAATCCTGGTGAATGAACCTCGGCGAATGTAAGCTCTGTTTTTGACTCTTCGAGATAGCATATCCCTCAAAAGGTGCCCCGGACTATCTGTGAAAGCTTGAAAAAGACAAATGTCAGGCCAATAGATAGAAATTTTAAAAAGTAGGCATATGTATTCAGGCTAAACATGTGCTAAGATGTCCCAGGAAGGCCAAGGAAAGGAGATACCCTAGCCTGACTCCAGAGTGTTGCTCTAAAACAAAGGACTCTCTTCAATTGTTTATCTAATCTTTTTAAGCCTTCTGTCCTTTGGTGGGATATGTGCCTTCTGTCCTTTGAATTGGTTTCGGATTTGAAACAAATACTGAAGGACCTGTCACTTTCCTTCTTGTATGTCAAGCTGGCCAGCTATGAAAAATGGAAGAATGTGCAGATCCTGAATAGATATGTTTGTCAAACCTACACAGAAATAGGAACTTTATTAATAAACTCGAGTGTGATCATAATACATGTATCCCAGTAAAGCAGCTCTGATAGATGAACCAGAACTACAGTATTTAAATAAGGCGTGTACTGGGGCGCCTGGGTGGCGCAGTCGGTTAAGCGTCCGACTTCAGCCAGGTCACGATCTCGCGGTCCATGAGTTCGAGCCCCGCGTCGGGCTCTGGGCTGATGGCTCAGAGCCTGGAGCCTGCTTCCGATTCTGTGTCTCCCTGTCTCTCTGCCCCTCCCCCGTTCATGCTCTGTCTCTCTCTGTCCCAAAAAAACAAAAAACAAAAAACAAAAAAAAACAAAAAACGTTGGAAAAATAAATAAATAAGGCGTGTACTGTGTTAGTGTTGTGTTAGTATTTCATTCCTTCCTCCTGCGAGGTGAGTTAGTATGATCTTACCATTGACTGCCATTGGGTGGGTCCCAAAGGTCATTTCTGGGGAAGATAATAGAGCTTTTCATATGATATGCTTTCAAGCCGCCTAGCAGATGCAGAATAATATGAAAAGAGGCCAAAAAAAGTAGTGAATATTTTTATCTCGAGTTGTCATTCCTTATATCAACTCATTTTTAGGGAAGAGAAAGCCTGTTTTTTTCTGTTATGACATTTCTGTCATTTTTTTTTTTTTGACTGTCTGGCTGGACTTCATCTCAGCAAAGTTGAAAAAATATTCTAGATGAGGGGAAAAAAAATGATGGGAAGAAACTGGAAGAAGGGAGAGAGCCACAACACAAGGAGAAACAGAATTCTGATGTCCTGTTGCCAAATGGAAAGTTTAGGGTTTTCAAGAAGGAAACGTGTTATTCTAGGGCTAACAGGAATCCCAGAAGCATTTGTGGTTGCTCAAGGAGCACTTCAATGATCTGACGATGGCAGCCGTGGAACCAGGCAGTTAACAGAGCAAGAGAAACAGATGACCCTTGGGTGCAAATGTGCGTTGTTCAGACCACCTCTATTGAGTCTAGATACCCAAGGGACGCAGCTACTTCCAGAGGGGAAAAGAGCTGCAAAGTAATCCGGGAATCAGGTTTTCAGAGCTCCTTATGTTCCAGGACCCTTAAAAAATGATCAGTAGCATGTGTTTGTGTGTGTGTGGAGGGACGACAACAAAAGGGGTAATTTGTGTGTATGTGTTCATGTGCTTTACAATGGCCACCCATGTTGAAGCTGCAATTTAAAAATGGGTGTGGAAAGAAAAGCTTCATGATTTTTAGCTCTAATGGGTCAATTTAAGAAGCCAATGTCAAGTCTCTTCTCTGCTGGTGTGTGTTCAGCCTGGCCATCCTTTGTACCAAAGACCTTGAGCAGACCTTGGCTAAAACCCCAAGGTATACTCCTCGTTCACTGTCAGCAGTCATCTGTGGAATGGATTGGTGTGGGCTGTGTTGCCTTGGGCAGGGTGCATGTGTCATTCAAGAGACGATGCATCAGGCTACAGAGGCAGAGGGAGGCTGCCGTATGTCCACAGAAGTGAGTGAATCAGAAAGCCAGATGGGGACCCCCTCTAAGGACATGAGGAATTGCAGAGCACAAAACTAGAAGGGCTTGGGAACATCTTGTCCTTTATTGCACTTACGACAAAAACTGAGGCCCAGGGATGCCAAGGAATTTGCCTACATTTCTTCCACTAATTAATTAATTCTTCCATTTATTTATTCAGTGATGATGGCTGAGTGTCTCTCATGTGCCAGGCTTTGTTCTGGTGCCGGGGTTTTATAAAGAGGATGCATGTCACACGGGGAGTAGAAATTTGTTAAGTCAATTTAAGAGAAAAAGCTGGCTGAGGATGAAGAGTCTCAGGGCAGAAGCAAGAGAGAAGGGAGAAAAGAGAACCACGCTCGTGCTGTGGATGTGAACACAGATTTGACAGTGTTTGATAATTACAGTAACCACCAACCAGTGCATGATGGGAGGTTACCCCTGGTACCATTTCTTGGCACCCATCAGCACTGTAATAGCAAAGGTACTTGTAAGAGGGTTTGATTAGTTTTTATCTCCTGCTGCAGGCCCAGACTGTGAGTTCCATCATGCAGGTACCTTTGTTGGCTCTATGTTTCATCCCCAGAACCTGGGAAAACACTTGACACATGGTAGATACTCAGTAAATATCCACTGAATGAACAATGGAAGGAACAACAAAATGATACGGGTGCCCATGTTCCATTCTATAGTATAGGGATCAGCCAACATCAGTAAAGGGTCAGCTAGTAAATGTTGAGGCTTTAGGGGCCATATAGTCTCCAGCACACCCATTCAACTCTACCTTTGTAGCAAGAAAGCAGCCATAGACAATGTGTGAAAGAAGGGGTATGGCTGTATCTCTACAGTTTATTCATGGATACTGAAATGGGCATTTCGTACAGTGTTCCTGTTCCATGAAATATTATAATATGTTTTAACTATTTAAAAATATAAAAAATAAGGACACATGGGTGGCTCAGTCAGTTAAGTGTCCGACTCTTGATTTCTGCTCAGGTCACGATCTCACGGTTTGTGAGATTGAGACCTACAAGGGCTCTGTGCTGGCAGCGTCGAGCCTGCTTGGGATTGTCTCTCTCCCTCTCTCTCTGCCCATCCCCTGCTCATGCTCTCTCTCTCTCAAAATAAATAAACTGAAAAAAAATCTTAAAAAAATAAAATAAAAATGTACAAAATAGGCATTCTTAGCTTACAGACAATAAAGAAAGGGGTGACAGGCCAGATTTGTCCTATGGGCTATAGTTTACCAACCCTGCTATAGAAGTAGATAAATTGTTAAAGGTCTCATGAAAGTTTTAATTGATTGATTCATTTATCTATTCTGAGCCAGGCTCTGTATCAGGCACTGGGCATACGCAGAAATTAGACACAGTATCTGTCCTCAGTTGGTCTAGTGTCTAACTGAAGAAGATACATGTAAAAAAAATAAGTATAATAAAAATAAGCTTGGCACAGGGAGGGAGTGGTCAATTCTGTTCTAGAAGGATGAGAGAGCTTCATGGAGATGGTGTTGCTTCTGTTGAGGCCTGAATGATGAGTAAGTAATGGCCAGGAAAAGATAGGGAAGGCACCACGTGTGGAGAGGTGCAGAAGCAGTTTTTACTTTGAGAGTCAGCTATGATGGGGGCAAGGCCCTGGAAAGGTGCCCCAGGAGGCATGGGCCATATCTGCCAGGACTTGGGGTATTATGTGTCAGAATTTGAAATGTGCAAGTCTGATCTTGGAAGTGTCTCCCTGAAAATCCTCTAGAATTCTGTCGTCTGCAGGAAAGAGTGTAAAGAGCATCCTGTGGGAGAAATTGGGAGGGTGTTGGCTCGAGACAGAGGACAGGACTGCTTGAGACCACTTCAGAATCTAGGGAAGAAGTCATAAGGACTTGTGGTAATTAAGGCAGAAGCAGAGTTATGGAGAAGAGGCAAAAATCAAGAGAAATATCAAGGAAGAAGACCCTAAAAGACTTGGTGGTTGATAGATATGTGGAAGATGAAGGTATAGGAAAAAATCTAGAATGACTGGCTTTTGGCTTGGATATCTCCCCGTTAATGGTACCATCCTCCACACAGAAAATAGTGAAGGAGGGTATGTTTTACAAGAGGGTGATTAGATCTCTGGAGCTTCCTTCTTTGATAATTTTTAAAGAGTTCTCCTTATGAGACTTAATCCCTAAATCTATAGAACAGGAATAATAATTTTTGTACTTCTTTTGGAAGGCAGAATTGGTATGGCTAGCCTCTCTTGGCCGTCCTAATGATGATTAGTCACCAGCACAAAGACAAGGTCATTATGTTCAGCAGGTCAGATCTTCGAAGGATGAGTCATGACTGTGTAGTAAATAAGAACCTCACGGCCCATCTAATCAATGTATGCAAAGCGCTCTAAAGTTAATTGGGGGTTTCTAGACTACACCTTCCAAACATCACAAGCATCTTTCAAATATTCCCTATTTAAACACACACACACACACACACACACACACACACACACACACACACAAATATTCCCTATTTACAGATTGGAAAATCAACATAGATGGAGTGATTTCTCCACTTTCTTGAAGTCAATTTGCCTAGTCTCTAGTGCTCAAAAACTTTCTGCTAATTCGCTTTCTCATTCCTTGCCCATTGGAGAGGACCCGTGGATTTTTGGATAGCTTCCTTACAGATTAGAAAGACTTAGAAAAAAAAATTCCCAGTTTTTCTCATTTGGTGTGGACCTGCCCAGTTTTTAATCTTGATCAAAACGTAGATGGATCTCTATACTGTGGTCAGAAAACAACAAAACTCCCTGTCCATTTTATTTCCTGACAATAGAAAGTGGTCCAGGAAAATACTATTGAACATAGAAGCAAGGTAAAATTAGGACCTTGAAAGGTTTTGCATAATACTTTACTTGTTTGTCTGTTTCTGCTCTGTCTTAATTCCATAATCTATTGTATCCCAGCCAGTAGTGTAGTTCTTCATCACCAACATTTTGTACTCTTTCAGAATACCTTTGGGGAATTCCAGAGCAAATAGCCTTAAACAGCAACTTAATTGTCTGAGAGATTTTATTTGCTTATTGAGAACTGTTGGGAACACAGCGTTATCTGCATAGGGGAATAATTTCCTTAGCTGCTGTCAGTTTTTACAGCTCTTTGCCCAAAGGATTATAGTTGTTTTTGTATAAAAGGGTGTTTAGAACAGGCACACCAACAGTATCCGCTTTGGGTGCTTGTAACTGGGCCCAGAGTGATAACAATTTGAGTAGAATCACTGTGTCTCCTGAGGCCTGGAAAAAAAGGCAGAGAGAGAGGAGAACAGGATTTGGGCATGCAATTTGAGAGTAATAAATGATTCATTCAACAGATAACGTATTGATTACAGCACTGTGCTTGTCATGAGGGTTATACTGTGAGATGTAAGACGGTTTCTGCCTAGAGTAGCTTAATCTAGTTATGGATATGGGAATTCAAAGTACCTTGTCTACCAAGGGAGATTGAAGTCCTTGATGAGTCAATAGAACAGTTCAATAATAACACTGATGAGTAAACATGAGAAGATATGCATTGGAATGCATGCAAATGCACTCTTTACTTTGGCCATAATTCACATGTTGTCCATGTGCTGATTACATGAGACATATACACTTATCTATACACGTGATCTATAATGGTAGAGTAATTGAACAAGACAAGCTGGTGTGCCTGACTTTCTTAGATTGGGTATCTTGTTGGCACAAGGCAATAATTAATACTAAGACCGGTGGAATTTCCCAGTGAGTCCAAATGGCAAATCCTCCCTGTCCTGCTCACCTAGCCCTGAGTGAATGAATATAGGCATCTGTTAAACAACTGATATTTATGTACCTATTTCACATCTGTCCTTGAGGGCCATCATGTGGGCAAGGACTGTGGAACATGCAGACAACGTGTCTGTCAATGGACTGACCATACTGAGTGGATGAAAGAGCCTTGGAGGGATGGGGCCTCCTCACAAAATAGGCTTGTAAGTCAAGAGCGGGGTGTCAGCACCCTGTGTGTATTTCATGGTGAGAGCGAAAGAGCGAAAGCAGACTTAAATTATGAGTTGTTGAGTCTCCTGCTTGAATGTTCAATTCTTAATTTGAAAGGACACTCAGTGCCAAGGGAGTATAACATAGAAAAGGAGTGGCCTTGATGCCTAATAGGAACTGGGGCCTGTCAGGGCTGCTTGAGTTTATTTACGTATATTTGTAAGACATACAGCCTTTCTACAGCTCTTCAGCTCTGTGAAAACATTTTGTGAACATTATTGTATTTAATCAACTCTGTGAGGTAGGTGTCAGTGTTCTCCAGGTTTGGCAGATGTGACCAAGGGTATTCCAAGAGGCCTATGTCCAGTGTCACATGACCAGTAAGCAGCATGACCAGGGCTAGAATTAGGAGGTCTTTCCATCAGTCATAGTCCCACTATGATACAAGAGCTGTGACATGTCCTGCCTTCTCAGTGCTGATCACTTAATTTAGGTATATGCTCAGATCGGTTGAATTATTCTCTGGTTGGGAGCCACATGTGTAGTCTGCACCGGATTGTGAGTTGAAAGCAGGGAGTTGCTGTACCGTGGAGACTCACTGGGGGCATAGGGTTTGAGCTGAGCTTCCAAGCATGGGTAGGGTTTGATCAAATGGAGTGGAGAGGAAAGGGCATTGTAGACAAGAGTAAGCATGGGGAGGAATCTGCACGCTGCTTTGGGAAGCCAGTCAGTAGACCAGTGTGGATATTTCAGTGTTTGTGTGGATGGATCTGCACTGGTGGTAAAAATAATTGGAGTGGATTTACCTCGGGAAAGGCAGGATAGCTGAAGCTCTTTGGGGAAGATCGAGGAACGGGGAGGAGAACCTGAACCTGATACCCCATTATGGTCCTTCTCTTTGACCACCTCTTGCAGATGCATAGTAGATGGAGTTCATCCACCTGTCCATCCACCCATTCCTTCATTTCACTTCATTTTGTTTCCTTCAACAGACATTTATTATGTACTTGCTGTGATCTAGGCACTGCATTAAGTCTTACTGAAGTGACTGAAAGGAACCCTCAATGCTTGGTGAATTAATACATAAATGAATCAACAAAAGAAATGGGGTTTGGGCTGGTGAGCTCATTTGTTGGGGAGAGAGAAGTAAATAGAGGGTTCCAGTGTGTTGGGCTAAGTGTGGCAGTGTGGTGCTCTGGGACCATATAGAGAAGCACCAATCCATGGAGCCAGGGAAGGCTTTCTAAAAGAAGTGACATTTTTGGTGACTTTTGGAGTCGGAAGTTGGACTTTATCAGCTACAAAAGGGGTGGAGAGTCAGGTCAAACTGAGTTAGTGTTTGCAAATGAACAAAGGCCTAGACACTGGAGGGAAAGCAAGAAAGTAGGTGTTATCCAAGCTGAAGGGGGGAGGAAGGTAATGGCAGACGATACAGGAAAAATGTTTCTGTGAAAAATGTTACTGGACCACCTGGTCCAAGGTCAGGTCCACATCCCCTTAGGCAAGTCCTCGGTAAAAATGGTACTGCTCTGGGAAGTTTTCTGACTCGTAGCCCAACACTCATCTCATCTTTCTCACAAGAAGGCCTAGGGAACATCTGTCTAAGGCTAGACACCCAGCAATTTAAGACGAAAGAGAAGAGGCAGCACTACACTGTAGAAGAAAACAAAGCGAGGAGGGCATTGGTGGTACTAGACTATTTTTTCCCTAAAACAAAAGGAGGAAATGAAGTGTCTTTTAATGGCTGGCCTAGAATACCATTCAGGGGACTTAAGGAAAAATCAAAATGTATTAGAGCTCTCTTCAGACCTTGGATGGTTTATGGCAGCATCTAAAATCGCTGGTAAAATTATGACCTTGTAACTCACAGCTGTGTCATATATTCTCTAGCACACAGTGTGATTTATAACCAAGCCAGTTGCTTTGAAACAGCATGGAGAAAAAACTCACCCAACAGGAAGTTTATAAAATGATGTTGTTTTTAATGTATAATGCCTTTTGCTTCAATCTGCACTGATAGGACGGGTGGCATGCTGTTGGTCAAGGTTATCGGCCCAGTTCCTGCAGTGGGGTGGGGGGGCGAGGGTTACTTATCACACTCACATGCCAGCTGGCCAGGCTGCAACATCCAGGATGCAGAATTCTACCCTGCCTCTCCCCAAAAGAGAACAGTCACTGTGAACCCCTTCTTCCCTTGAAATTATACCTGGGCATCAACCGAAGCTTGAACTGCATTACCTTGATTCATATTAAACCCCAGCAAGAAACTGGAGCCCCCCTAGGAGTCCTTCCTTCCTAGGAAATGAAGGGGCTCTGCAGGACAGCTTGTTAGAAAGCCATAAATGGGATTTCCACCCAACTCTTGAAGTCAGCATGGTTTTGACCCCTGTTATGGAGCTAGGGAGGGAAGGGGCTGGGGCAGGCTAGGGGCTGGTGATACTGGACTGTGGGGAATATCAGATTCATCCAACTCTCACTTCTGTGAGAAGGTGAAGGGAGAGAGAGAAAGAGAGAGGACACCTCACACAGCCCAGCGATCAAGCAAGAGAAGCCCCAGATGTGAGTCCAGGGACCCAGTTGTGGTTCAGGCTGGAGCCAGTTTGGTTGACCTTGAACAACTCACCTGCAAAACGGAGATGAGCTCTTGCTTTAGCTACGTAAGAGAGTTATTGTGAAGATCAAAGGAAATGTTATAACTTTTAATCCTGAGCCAGTGGCTAGGTCGTTATTTTTCTCTTGCTCTGCCTATTTCATTTTACCCTCTCGTGGCATGCAACCTTTTTTTGCTCAAAGAAGATTCTTGAGGACAATGACCTCAGACTTCCTTCTCTCTAAAAGTATTTTCTTCTGTCCAGTCTCACTTCTGTCTTTCCAGTTATTCCTGATTGCTTTCTCGGAGCTGTTAGGCATCTGATCACTGGGGACCTGTGTATACTCTTTCTTTGACGTGACTGCATGCTTCTCTAGATCAGACTCTTAATGTTCCTGGTTCATGTCCTGCCTGACCCCGACCCATGGGGAACCCAAAGCAACAAGAAGGGAGGCATCTCATGGCTGAGCAGAAGGATCTTGCTAGGGCATCTGTAATGCAGGTGACCAGAAGCCAGAGCTCACTGCAGTGGTACCCGAAAAGGTGCCAGGACTCTGTTCCCATTGAAGGCAGTGGGGCTTAGAGGACACTGCAGCCCCGTAGTCAGGACCTCTCAGACTTTGGCCACAGCGAGGAACTTTGCCTAGCCCCAGAGCAAGATGAGGGGATTTACTTTTTGTTTGGTACATTGCATCCCAGAAACCATAAACATGCTTTGAATCCCTCCAAGATAAGGGAGCTCTTATTTTATTCCAACACAAGAAGATTCTATTTTATGGGGCAGAGTAAAAGAAGTCTGGACATCTTAATTATGTGTTTTCAAAGTAATTCTTTTATAATTTTTATAAAAATGACACATTTTAATTTTATTTTATTTTTAATTTTTTTAATGTTTATTTTTGAGAGAGAGAGAGAGAGAGAGAGAGAGAGAGAGAGAGAGAGAGACAGAGCATGAGCGGGGGAGGGGCAGAGAGAGAGGGAGACACAGAATCCGAAGCAGGCCCCAGGCTCTGAGCTGTC
Organism: Herpailurus yagouaroundi; assembly: GCF_014898765.1. Lineage (NCBI taxonomy): Eukaryota > Metazoa > Chordata > Mammalia > Carnivora > Felidae > Herpailurus > Herpailurus yagouaroundi. The sequence goes on along the minus strand of NW_024412404.1, from coordinate 17,757,253 downwards.
AGCACAGAGCTCAATGTGGGGCTTGAACCCATGAGCTGTGAGATCATGACCTGAGCCAAAGTCCGACGCTCAACTGACTGAGCCACCCAGGCACCCCTACACATCCTCATTTTAAAAGAAAATGAGCTAAAACAGACACCATGCAAATTTTGATAACTAGGTGAAGTTCATGTTAGACATCTTTGTATGCCTTAGATACTTGAATGCTAACTAAACAGAAATTTATATGAGTTAACATTATCCATACTGTTAAAAACTAAAATGTTAAATTTAAGTTTGTTTGGAAGTAGCAGGAGCAACATTGAAGACCAGGGAAGGAATTGCTAAACTCCTAACTTGTAGCTCCTGAGGCCGCTGGTGTGGTTAGGAGAGCAACAATTCGCCAAAGGAGTGAAGGTGAAGTCATGTTTTCTTTCAACTCTATTTTAAAATGTGTTGTAACAGGGGTGAACTCTGTGCTGGGAGAGGAGAGAACGTGGCCACGCTTACATTTCCACCCCATCCTTCCCAACCCCTCCCCCCATGAATTGGTTCTTATTTCCGTTTTGCCAAGGCTTCCTTGGCAACTCTAGTTCTTCTGGAACTAGAGTTTTCCATGTCATTTAGTCTTAGTTAAGTATTTCAAAGTGTGAAGTCCTCACCCAGGTCCTGTCTTTGTATCTTTTACTGTTAGTTTAGAGAATAATGGTGGAGAAAACTGCTTCCATGCCACGAGGAACCCCAGCTCCATCCTCAGGGTGCTGGGTGAGCTTGGGCAAGCTGTGTAACCTCTCTGTGCCTCAATTGCTGCATCTGTAACATGGGGGCAATTAGAGCCACCTCATATGGGGTTTTGTGGGGATGGAATGAATTATTTATCTATGTACCTAGATAGGTAGCCATACAGGTCTTAATAGATTGATCTACCAAATTCTCTTTCTCCTTCTCCCTCTATAGCTACCTATCTATAGGTCCATAGGGACACACACACACACACACACACACACACACACACACACACACTTTTTTGGAGATCAGAAAGTAACAGGCAAACTTTATACAGCTATAGATAGTCACTAAGTGGCTTGAATTATTCTGGCAAATTATTCTCATGATTCTATCCTCTCTTCCCATGACAGTCCTCTAAGTCAATAAGAACTTGATTCAGGGTTCTTGTGGGAGTGGCTAGAAGAAGAGATTTGAGGGCAGGTACGTTCAGTACATGTGCTGCACAATACTGGATGCTTTGTGCTGTATTTTCAATTTTTTTTTAAGTTCATTTACTTCCTTTGAGAGAGACAGAGAGCTAGCAGAGAAGGAGGGGCAGAGAGAGGGAGAGAGAGAATCCGAAGCAGGCTCCGCACTGTCAGTGCAGAGCCCGATGCGGGGCTTGAACTCACGAACTGTGAGAGGACACGCCCTGAACTGAAATCAATAGTCAGATGCTTAACTGACTGAGCCACCCAGGTGCCCCTGTGCTATGTCTTGCTCAACTTTTATAGCAACCTGTGAGGTAGACTCATTTTCCCATTTTACAAATGATGCGGGGGAAGTTATTTAGTCTCTCGCAGTTAGTAAGCAGTAGAGCAGGACCTGGAGACTCCCCTCCATCGGTGCTGCCTGTTAAAGAAATGTCACATGGTAGTCGCTAACTAACTTCAGGCAGATTGCAGGGAGTCCTTCCTTTGGAGATAAGAGCTATGCATATGGGTGCCAGAGAGAGGAATTTCATATTGCAAGCTCGTGCCAGCCATAAGCCTGAGAAATGAAAAGTAAGGGAATCATCACTGTGGGTTTGGATTCATCAAGAAAGGAGGTAAAAGCAGAGGATATGGGTGGCTCTAAGAAAACACATTTGGCGGCAGAATTTTAGGGGTGAGCTGGAAGTTATGGAATGCCTTCCTGGGGAAAACCCACCAGCCTCAGGCCTTCTTTTTTTGAAACGTGCTTTGTGGAATTTTGGATTACACAGAAAGTTAGTAGGCATTGTGAAAAGAGAGCTCTATGGTCAAGTAAGTTTGGGAAATCCTAGTTTAATTAGAGGATTTCTTAACTGGAGGAATTCTCAGAACCTTTAGTATGCTGGCACACATTGTCAGTTTCCGAGGACAGGACGAGGCCTATCTCTGAACCTGTGGTGTCTTCAGACACCCTTGGAGCAGTGTTTTTCCACCTGACGTGGCCTCCCAACAGTAAGCCCTCAGTCATTGCAGGCACAGTGCGGAAAGTAGTCAGAGTGACAAATACTTCCCTATACAGTTTCGCATAAGCCTCACAATGACCTAAGAGGTGGGTTTTACTATTCTGGTGAGGCAGGCCCTTCTGGTGCCCACCCACACCCCTTGTCCTCCTCTTTCTGCAGGTGGCTGGGTTTTGAATCACCAGCATCAGCATTTCTTTGCCTGAGGCTTTTCTCCAGTCACCTAAGCCTGCTCCCTGGCCTGCCTCCAAGATACCATGCTAGGATCTTAGTGCTCCCCTCAACCAATGACCTACTGGAGGTGATGGATCCTTACCATGGTCCCTTAGTGAGAGATCTCTGCATCCCCCTCCACAGGGCTGCCCAGGCCCCCGCTGGTGTTCTTCTCCAGTTGTCCACAGTGATGCTTGCTTGATGAACTCTTTTTTTCAATGTTTTTTTTAATGCTTATTATTTTTTTTTGAGAGAGAGAGAGAGAGAGACAGAGCACGAGCAGGGGAGGGGCAGAGAGAGAGGAAGACGGAACGTGAAGCAGGCTCCAGGATCCGAGCTGTCAGCACAGAGCCTGATTCAGGGCTCGAACTCACAAAGTCGTGAGATCATGACCTGAGCTGAAGTCAGACACTTAACCGACTGAGCCCCCGATGAACTCTTTATTGCTACCTTCTTTCCTGTCCCTTTCTTTTTTTAAAAAATAGAAATTACTGTCAAATTGGCTAACATACGGCATATACAGTGTGCCCTTGGTTTTGGGGGTAGATTCTCACGACTCATCGCTTACATACAACACTCATCCTGTCCCTTTCTTAAATCCCTGCTCCCCTGCTTGTGTTCCCTGATATCACCTCCCAAATAAACTATTCACAATAGAATCTTCTGCTCACATTCTGTTTCCAAGGGAATTTACACTGAGATACTTCATTTTACAAAAAAACAAAATGCAAAGGAAAGATCCTCCAGAGTCTCTAAGAGGCTAGAGAAGGCACCCCAGGTCACAGTTTACAAATGGTAAAGCCAGGATTTAAATTTAATCAACACTTTTACTGAGCACCCACTGTGTGCCTGGCACTCTCCTAGATGACAGGACAAGATGCAGGAAAAAAAAAAAAAAAAACTCACACAAAAAACTCTTTGTCTTGCACAATAGCCAGAAATAAATTAGTCCAGGCCTGTCTTCCAACCGTAACCACAGTACTCCAAAAATTCACTGAGGTTGGATGCTTGGCCCCTTCTAAACTGAGAGTCCCTTTCTCTACCAGACCCATGTTGACCTCTGAATCAGAAGCTGGAATATTTAACTCCTCTACTGCCCTCTAGGCCATACAGAAATGCATCAGACAGAGGATTTTGCTTCATGATAAATGCTGGAGAGAATTGCAGGATTTGCTTACTCCATGATTTTCCTGCCCACTATAACATCTCTCTTAATTAATGGGTTGCAATTAGCATTTATAAAAAGAAATCATTCCACAAGGTGAGGTCACTGAGCTATGACATCTTCTTCCAAAGCTGTCCCCCTGGTGTGAGTGGGAACATTCAGAAATTAGCATCTCAATAAGCCCAGCACTCTGGCATTCAAATGCATGTGGTCCAGCTGGGCAGATGGGTGGATGAAGGCAAGGGAATTCACTGGAGTGAGTCAGGCCTACTGTGCAGTAGCATTTCCTTCATGGTTACAAAGTAGCTACGGAAATTGCAGATTTATGAAAATAATTTTTATTTTTTCTCTTTTGGCTACTTTTAAAGTATTATTTCTTTGTTCATGAGTGACATCTAAGAGCATAGAGCCACATAGTTATAGAAATTTGATTTGAATAAAGAAGATGTGGTTTATATATACAATGGAATACTACTTGGCAATGAGAAAGAATGAAATCTGGCCATTTGCAATAACATGGATGGAACTGGAGGGTATTATGCTAAGTGAAATAAGTCAGTCAGAGAAAGACAGATATCATGTTTTCACTCATATGTGGATCTTGAGAAATTTAACAGAAGACCATGGGGGAAGGGAAGGGGAAAACATAGTTACAGAGAGGGAGGGAGGCAAACCATAAGAGACTCTTAAATACAGAGAACACACTGAGGATGGGTGGGGGTGGGGGAGAGGGGAAAGTGGGTGATGGGCATTGAGGAGGGCACTTGTTGGAATGAGCACTGGGTGTTGTATGTAAGCGATGATCCATGGGAATCTACCCCTGAAACCAAGAGCACATGGTATCCATTGTATGTTAGCCAACTTGACAATAAATTATATTTAAAAAAAGGAAATTTTATTTGAAAGGGACATTAGGGATTACCTACTAGTAAACTCTCCCAGTTCCTCCTTCCTTTCCTTTCTCCCTCCCTTCCTTCCTCTGTTCCTTCCTTTGTTCCTTCGTTCTTTCCTTCCCCCTTCCCATGAGAAACCATTTAGGTCAGGAAGAATAAACATGACTTGTCTAAGGTGATGGGCTGTGTTGGAGTACTCCCAAAACTAGCACTCACTTAGTTTTTCAAATTGTCACACAGATGTTCTTTTCATAGTCGCCAGAAGTCTTAAGAATTTTTAAAAATTTTTATTGCCCTTCGGGGCGCCTGGGTGGCTCAGTCGGTTGAGCGTCCGACTTTGGCTCAGGTCACGATCTCACGGTCTGTGAGTTCGAGCCCCGCGTCAGACTCTGGGCTGATGGCTCAGAGCCTGGAGCCTGCTTCCGATTCTGTGTCTCCCTCTCTCTCTGCCCCTTCCCCGTTCATGCTCTGTCTCTCTCTGTCTCAAAAATAAATAAATGTTAAAAAAAAATTAAAAAAAAAATTTTATTGCCCTTTTTGTCCCTCTCAGCAGTTTTCATATAAGAATTATGAAAGGAAGCTTAATTTGCCAATCAATGTAAGATTTTGCATTATCCAGAGATGTCTGCCTGTGGACCGTGCTCTCAGTACTCTTTTTTTTTTTAATGTTTGTTTATTTTTTGAGAGAGAGAGAGAGAGAGAGAGAGAGAGAAAGCAGCCAGGAAAGGGCAGATAGAGGAAGAGAGAATCCCAAGCAGGCTTCGTGCTGTCAGCACAGAGCCTGACATGAGGCTCAAACTCACAAACTGTGAGGTCATGACCTGAGCTGAAACCAAGAGTCAATGTTTGCCTGACTGAGCCACCCAGGCGCCCCTCTCAGTGCTCTTAAAAGCTCAGTCTGTTCCAGTAAATCGTTGTGATTAGTTATGTGCTATTTTTGATTTCTGATTTTACTTTTTGTTGTTGTGTTTCTTTAGAGACCATGTCTCATAGTGTTTCTGGCCCTAACCGCTCCCAGAAGAGAACCAAATATGTAATAGGGACACAGTGACTTATCGCTGATTAATTCACTGCGTTTATCTACTTCTACCCTTTGTTTGCTGGGTTTGCAACTTGCGCCCATTTGTCTCCTCTGGTGTCCCCTCATGCAGTTAGCGAAATGGCCACAAGGAAGGCATCTGATGGAAGAGGAAAGGGCTGGCCTATTTTACCCCCTCATTAAACGGTCAGTCCAAAAGAATGGTTGGGATGATTTCGTTTGCAAACCCACACCTCAGGCAGTTGGTGAAGAGAAAAGGCCTAAGCAACAATAGGTGTGTGTGGTTCCTTTACATCCTCGCTTTTGTGGTAGGAAGAAAGAATCCACTTATTGCTAATGATAAAGCAGTGACCCACCTTATTTATTTTCACATAAGTCATGTCCTGGCAGGCATTTTCATAGTCTGAGACCAGCTCGGCGCAGTTTGTCTTATCTGTGAGATTGTTCCTGTGCTGTCTGAGCCATTTCGTAGAGATCAAGAATCACTGCTTAAGTGCGATCCATCTTTATCAGTGAAGTAATATGCTGTAAGGACGTTCCAGACATTGTCTGTTGCCATGTGACCAATAAGCAGATGGTTTGGTGCCTCCTGTTCTGGTTCTGTGAAGGGATGGAGATTTTAGTGCTCATCCCCTGTCGCTCAGAAGGGGATGCGGAAATGGATGAGGCCAGCGGAATCGGCAGGCCAATGAAGCCTGCCATCCAAACTCCGATCAGTGACCCCCTTGTACTCAGGGACAAATTGGGGTTAGGGATGCAGGGATAAAGGATCAGTCCACTAAGCAGCGTCAAGTGTGGGTTTCAACTAGGTGGCACAAGAGTGCAAAATCTTGCTTAACAGATCTTGCTTCCTAAACTAAGCTGGCAAAGCCCTCTCACATAACAAAGGTTCTAGGAGCTAAACCCAAATCATATTCATTTCCTCATTTCTTCAACACATATTTATTGAATGCTACCATATGCTGGGCATTGGCGACAAGCGTAGAAGGAGACAGAATTTTTATCGCCATTTATTTATAGGAAAAAAGACTGAAATAAGCACATGAGCTGAGGACTTGGGCGTCTCAAAGTGGGACTTGCTAACTTGTTTTGGGTCGGAGCAAACTGGTTTACGCTTTTAACATAGCTTTATTCAGAACTGATTAGAAACAGGATGTGCATGGGGAGGGAAGAAACTCTCAATTGTTGGGTTAGAAAGATCTCCAAGTCCTCACATACCGAAACCAGAGATGTGAACTACATCCCTTGTGGAACAAGGGAAAAATCTTAAACAGATGCAACATGCCCGACTCTGCTAGATGTTACAAATTATACACAAAGAAGAGGGACTGAGACCCTGACCTCAAGGAGTTCATAGTCTGAAGTGATTTATAAATATCTGGATTAGGCTAGGAAAACAAAAACAGCATATCAGGTGTTAAAATGAGTGTCACAGGAAACAGAAGGAACTAAGTGTTACCAACTTGGAAAAGTGCTTGCTGGCAAATTAATCATTCCTCCCTCCCTCTGAAGTGTCAGTGGATCAGAGGTTGGCAAGATTGGCCTGCAGGCTAAACCTGGCCCGCCACCTAGTTTGGGAAATAACATTCTATTGGAATGTAGCCAAGCTCGGTTTCTTACATATTGTCTATGGCTAGCTTTCACGCCACCGTGGCCAAGTTGAGCAGTTTCAACACAGGTTGTACGACTCCCAAACCCTGAGGTATTTATTATTGGCCCTTTACAGGAAAAAAAATGTGCTGAGCCCTGGTTTCGATTATCCAAGTTTATCCTGGTGTTAATTGCGAGCATTAGAACAAAACATAACTGAGATACACCTGGTCGTGGATTAATCCCCCCAAAACGAACACTTCATTTCCATCCTCCGAGTTTACCTTAAATTAATTTTGAGCATCGGAATTAAACATCGCTAAATCCTGTGGCACCTGAGGCCCTTGTGAAAATGTTTTTACTGATCCGAGATTCAGTGTTCTGCTTCCTGCCTTTATAGAGAGCTAAATCAAGAGCACCCGTTTGGAAGGAGCGCCTCTGTTCTTTGTAAACTGTAATTGAAGATATAATTCACTGTGTTCCTCAGTCTTTATTCAAAGCCGCTGGCACAGAAATTCTGCTTGAGATTAATTTTAGGATAACATTGATCTCTGCATTGACTTTATAGGTTTTCCCAGTTCACAACAATCATAACCCAGTATGTTTCTCTCTTGCCACAGGTGACAGAAAAGGCAGAGCCATTTCCAGAGATGAGCTTAGTAACAGATTCATTGCAAGTGCCGGGGAGGGGACTAGGGTGAGGTGAGAGAGGAGTATGGGGTGCAAATTGAATGACTCACTCTCAGGGCAATGCAAGGGCAAAGTGGGCGTTAACAAAGGGGGCCTCCTCAAATTTTGTGCGTTACATGCCTCTCTAACCTCACTCTTGTCCCGAGGCTGGCAGGTTCCTGGTAACATTCCTTGCTGCTTCTTTTAGCTGGAAGGAGCCCTGTCCTAGTTTATCCCTAGGTATGGGTTTTGTTTTGATGTGATTTTTGACCATGTCAACCGATTCAGGTCCTCCCTGCAGTAGATGGGGCTACAAATCTCAAAAACCAAACCTGCGTGCACTACAGTGACTGGGGACACCATCTGTCTCCTGTGGGTCCAAATGTCAGGCAGGAGGGATGCTCAGGGCCACGTGTCAGCTTTCCAGCCAGGGCTCAGCGTGGGAGGTGGGATTAGGGAGGATTATTCCAGTTCTCATCATTGAGCTCGGGTTTTCATCTTGGGGAAAAGGAGAGGATATTGGAGGTAGTTGGATTCACTTGTCTGCAGCATCACACGTGGTGTGTCAGGACAGGCAGAGGCTGTCACTTTGGAGATGAGAGGGCAGGACAGGGACCAAGAAGATGGTGATGTGCACTGCTAGCTGGTGATGATGGGGAGGGAAATGCACCAAGTTACAGACTCTATCCCTCAGATCCTCAGATGGTTAGTTTTTTTTTTTTTTTAAATTTTTTTAAGTGTTTATTTATTTTTGAGACAGAGAGAGACAGAGCATGAACAGGGGAGGGTCAGAGAGAGAGAGACACACAGAACCCCAAGCAGGCTCCAGGCTCAGAGCTGTTAGCACAGAGCCTGACGTGGGGCTTGAACTCACGGACCGTGAGATCATGACCTGAGCCAAAGTCGGACGCTTAACCGACTGAGCCACCCAGGCGCCCCTCAGATGGTTAGTTCTCAGGAGGGAGGGAGAAAGAGGGGAGAAGATGAAGTGGGGTGGGAGGAGGCAGATTAACTGGAGATTAGGTGATATTTTCTTGAATAGAGAAACCAGGGACCAAAGTAAAGCATCCTTTTCCCTTGTGACTTGAGGACTGTGCAAACGCTGCATGCTTCTGGTCTCCAATTTTAAAAAGAGTTAAGAGTGTGGGGAGGTGACCTGAGGCACTTAACTCAAATGGTCTGGGATTTGGGGAATAAACAGTAGTATGTGCCCGATCATAGACTCAGCTTTGACTTTTTATTTTCCCTATTTCAAATCACAGATGTTGGATGGCTCTTTCATCAGCTGAAAACAGGGCCATGACTTGCCAGCCAGTGGAGTTGGTTCAGTTCGCAATTTGGTCCACAGTTTGCCCCTTTCTACCCGATTCTCAGCACCTGCTCTCCTCCCCCATGCCCAGGTGGCTTCATAGTTTTCCTGTAACCAAGACTTATCTGGGGGATTGGTGACTCCTAGGCAAATGTGCATTTTCATAGGGAGCAGACCATTAGATCCTAGGAGGAGAGAGCAGGGCCCTCGGAGGAGACAGGGAATGAGTGTTCGTGTAGCACGTTCTGTGTGTCCCCTTAGAGGTGTAATTATCCTCTTTATGTGTGTGTGAGGAGGTAGGTTTGCAGGTTTCATGTAACCAGCCCCCGTTCTCATATTGCAGGAGGAAGGGGCAGGGTTCAAACCCACATCTCTCTGGACTTTCTTACTATGCATCACTGCCGTTCCACCAGTGGACTTTCAGGCATCAAGGAGCAAGTGAGGGAAAAGAGCTAATTTGGGGGTCTTCTCCTAAAATAAAATGATGCAGTCATCTCTCCTTTCTAGCTAAATAGAAGTGTAGATTGTACACTGCCCCATAAAACTATAACTTCCTTCAGGATGGACTTAGAGTTTGTGTCCCCAGGGCGCCCAGCTCAGTATCTGGCTCGTAGGTATAAAAACAGCAAACACTCAGTGGCACTTACTTGTACTGAAGACAAGTTTAACTGTTAAAGATATGGTGATGTATTCCTCTAGGAGGTGGGTTACCATTACTACTCCCATTTTATAGTTAGGGAAACTGAGACAGTGAGGGTTGAAGGAACTTGCCAATGTTCATTCCCCACTAATGGCGAGGCTGGGATTTGAATCCCATTATTCTGGGTTCCAGAATCCTGCCTGTCTTCTACATAGGCGCTTAATTATTTGAACAAATGAATAACTACAGGATTTAGGGAATTGGATATCCGTTCATTTCACTGAAGAGGTTAACTGCATCGGAGTTAATTGCTTGGTTATGTTTTTAAAAGAATGGATTAACATTCTCATGTTCTTCTTTCCTCACCAACTCCCCCCCACCTCCACCCCAAGAGAAATAAGCCTGTTGCAGAGGGGAAGAAGCAGGGTGTTTCTGCACAGTGAGTGTGAATGAAGGGCAGTAACTTCATGTTGGCAACACTGGGCTCTTGAAGACAAATGAAACCCCCACTGAATTCCTTGGGGTCTGATGGTATAGGGCAGCAACTGTGGGATACACTGAGGGGTGTGTAAAATGTGGATGTGGTCTAGGCCAATTTTTTGCAATACACACGTGTCCAGAGAAATGAGCCCCAATTTATTTGAGTGTGTGCATATGTTTACATAGGATTCTCTTTAAATTTTTAAAAATTGTTTTAAGAAGCACTTTCTTGTAGTAAAGAGGCTTGTGTTGAGATGTTTCTACCATGTTAAGAGTCAGGGACTCAAGGCAGGGTTTGAATAACTTTTCCAAGATCACATGGCTCATAAATAGAGATGCCAGGACCCAAATCCCAGCCGTCTGGCTCCAGGGTCCAAACTTGTCGTGTCCACATCAGTGAAGTCTTATGAAGCAGCTGGCAGGCCTGCTGTGTGGAGACAAAAAGGGATTTGGTTATTGACACTCTGTGGCCAGGTTGCCCATCAATGATGGGGTATTCTGTGAGCAGAACAGAGACCAGATGGGCTGTGCCCTAGAACTTTGGTAGTTGGATGGAGGGGAATTTGCTGAGTACAACCTTGTGTAGGTACCTGTGCAGGGCTTTGCATACATGTTTAAATCTGGATTGTCATCTGTGAAGTAGATATTAAAACCTCTATTTGAGAAATGGAGAATCTGAGGCTAGGAGCATATAACTTGTTCTGCCCCCACAGCAGCAATGGCAGAGCCTAAATACATAAGTCCTTCGCTCTTTCCATTAAACTGGTCCTCTTTCAGATTAACTGGAGTTTCATGACTCTGCCGTCTACCCTGCTGTTGGGAGGTAACTAATAGGGTTAGAGCAGATGATGATCTCTAGTGAGACACCAAGCTCAACTTCCATGGTCATTAAGTTGGTACAAACAGCCACATTTCGGACACCTCTGGTGACCAGGAGGTCGCTGTCATCAGGAGGCATCCATCTCAATATTTTTAGTGAAGTATATGAGACTTACAATAAAATACAAAGACTTTATGGTGCAGTTCAATGAGTTTTGACGTAGGTATTATTGTGAAATAGTCTATCACCCGTGTCAGGATACAGAGCATTGCCATTATCTTGAGAAGGTTCCTTCTGCCATTTACAGTCAACAGCTGCCCTCTTCCCTCAGTCATAGGTAATCATTGTCCTGATTTCTATCAACACAGTTTAGTTTTGCCTGCTTTTGAACTTTATACAAATGAAAACAAACAGGTTACTCTTTCCTGTGTCTACCTCCTTTTACTCAAAGTAAGATTTTTGGGATTCATACATGTTGCTGTGTACATGAGTAGATTGTTCCTTTTTATTACTAATACTATTCCATTCTGTGGGCATGCCACCAATTTGTTTATCTGCCCACCTGCTGATAGACATTTAGGTCATTTCTGACTTTGGGTAATCTTGAATAAAATTTTTATGATCATCCTGTACAGGTGATTTTGTGGACATGTGTTTTGATTTTTCCTGAATAACTACTTAGAAATGGAACTTCCCAGTGATAGGATAGATATTTAACTTTTAAGGACCTGACAAACAGGTTTCAAAGAGATGATAGCACTGTATACCCCTCCCTCCCATTAATGTATGAGAGCCACAGTTGCTGTTTGCCTGCTAACAGTTGCTATTGCCAACTTTCTCATTTTAGTCATTCTAGTATAGTGATATTTTATTAAGGTTTTTTTTTTAATGTTCATTTATTTTGAGAGAGAGAGGGAGAGAGAGAGAATGCATGCACACAGGCGGGAGAGAGGCAGAGAGAGAAGGAGAGAGGGAATCTTAAGCAGGCTCCATGCTCAGCACAGAGCCCAATGAGGGGCTCAGTCTCACAACCCTGGGATCATGACCTGAGCCAAAATCAAAAGTCTGATGCTGAAAGGAAAGAGCCACCCAGGGGCCCCTTATTAAGGTTTTAATGTGCATTTCCCTAAGTTCTTTGTTGGATAAGTGTATTGTAAATATTGTCCCCAATTCTGTGACTTTTGTTTTAAAGTCACTAAGTGTCTTTTGATGAGAAGTTTGTAATTTTAATGCTATTTAACTTATCAAGTTTGTAACAGTCAATGCCTTTTGTGTCCTACGAAATCTTTTCCTACCCCAAGTGTCCTCAAGATACTGTCCAATATTCCTTTTTAGAAGCTTTATATTTGGCTCCTACATTTAAGTCCATGATCCCTTTCAAACTGATTTTGTATATAGTGTTCGATGAGAGTTGAGGTTTGTTTCTTTTCTGGTACAGAGATCTCATTTTTTTCCGGCACTGTTTGTTGAGAATTTCTTCCTTTTCCCATGCAATTGTATTGGTGCTTTTGTTGTAAATCAATTAACTTTCTCCTTCACCCATACATATGTATATTGTCCTCTATCATCACACATATATATATATATATATGCATCTATTTCTGGAGTCTGTTCTCTTTCATTAATCAATGTATCATTGTTTAGGCCATAGCATACTGTCTCAAACTCTTATTACATGTAGCTTTATAGTCTTTATAGTAAAGTGCATGTTGTATTTAGTCAATTTTTTTCTGATGTCTATTAAAATGGTCATAAGATTTTCCTCTTTTAACTTGTTAATGTGGTGAATAACATTATTGGTTTTCATTTGTTAAGCTAATCTTGTATTCTGGGGATAAACTCCTTTGGTCATGATGTATCATTCCAGATTACTTTTACTAGTACTGTATGTATTTAAGAATTATTGTGCCTATGTTGATGAGGTATATTGGTCTATAATTTCACCCTCTCCTTCCCCTTCCCCCCCTTCTTCTCCTTTGCCCCCCCCCCCCCCCACTTCTTCTATTACCCTTGTCACATTTTGGTGTCATAATTAGGCTAACATCCTAAAACAATTGGGAAATGTTTCTTCTTCCTCTATTCTTTAAAAGAGTTTGTCTAAAATAGGAATTATTACCTTCTTAAATGTGTGGTAGAATTCTCCAGTGGAAACCATTTAGACCTGAAATTTTCTTTCTGGGGATGCTTTCCATTGAAGTTTCAATTTTTTTTTTTTTTTTTTAACAGATACATGGCTGTTTAGATTTTTCATTTCTTCTTGTGTCATTTTGAAAAGGTTGTATTTGTAACAAAATTTATCTATTTCATTTGTTTTTCAAATTTGTAGACACAATATTGTTCATTATTTTCCTTCATTATCCTCTTGATGTCTGTAGGGCCTATGGTTACACCGATCATTTCAAGAGAACTGTAAGTTTTAAAAAGTCTCTCATCAGTTATTTCATTTTAGACACAGTGAGTTCCTTTCAAGTCAGGAATAGGCCATTTTTTCCCCTCTTCAGGACATTTGTCATGCTGCTCCCTCAACCAAAAAAAAAAAAAAAAAAAAAAAAATTCCCCTCACCACTATTGTCTCTTCTCAGCTGGCTGTCTGCTGTTCAACTGTTAGGATTCATAATCAATATGAAGCCCTTTCTGATATACACACCCCAACATGTTCCACACATTCCTATCCAGATACACATATATGCACGTGTGCACACACGCGCGCGCGCGCACACACACACACACACACACTCATTCAGACAGATAGCTACTTTTGCTTTTCCTTTGCAGCACTTTAATCAAACTGTTAGTTAGATACATTTATGATAGGAATTTTGTATTGCTTCTCTCTCCTACTAGACTGTAAACTCCATTACAGCTGAACTTGTATCATTCCCATCAGTTGCTGAATAGCCAGTACTAATCACAATTCTTGGCATGTGATAGAAGCTTAATATGTCATGGTTGGGGGGATGGACAAATCTCTACTGAGGAGAAATAAATTGCCCTCTCTGAAAATTCCATCTGATCACTTTAGCCTTGCTAGAAGGCAGCGTGAAGGCTGGAAAAAAAAGGTGGGGGCCAGATTATGGGGAGACCTAACTAATAATTTATGAATCTAGGTATTTCTCTGTTTATATTTTTAATACTTTCTCTGTCCTGCTATATTTTTGTTTACACTCCGTGCCCTAGGGGAAAGAGGGGACCGGTGTTGGTAACAAGACGAAGTGCTGAGAACTACAAGGTAGGGAAGCACAGGGGTGAGGAGCTCTAATGGAATGTCTCCTCCTGCCTTCTGGAAAGCCCAGAGTCCCTCCTCAGTCCTACACGTGATATTAGCAGAGGATTTGTGCATCTGGGTTATGTTGGTAGTAGGAGGTGGGAAAGAAGGAGTGGGGCCATTCAGTCTTTCTCTCTAGTTGGGCATCATATCCCATAAGGGAGTCTTCCCTGAGAACCCTTAATCGTCAGAAAAAATCACCAGAATAAAAGGAATGGCCCAGTAGGACCCAAACTGCAGCCCCCCTCCACACCCTATTCTGTGCTCCTTGATTTTGAGGAATTATAGCCTTTTCTCCTTCCATCCCCCTAAATCATGTCCAAAGGAGCTTATGTGGTAATTTCCAGAGTGAAGCTGATTGATCAGCTTGTAGGACATAATGGATCAGACTGCTCCCCCTCCCTTCCCAACAGCCTCTCTGAGGAGGCCTCCTGCAGCTGCCCAGAGCATGCTGGGGCTTTTTCAAGGGGGCTGGTGAATGAGAGAGGAGGAAGTCTCCATCGGGACATAAATGCTGGTGAGCCACACCGTGCTGGGCAGGAGGACCTGTCTGCAGCACAGGTCCAGGAAATACAGGCTCCTCCAGATCCTTGCAGGACATCAGTTTGTGCAAGACGTGAACTGAAGGGAACCTGGAGCCCAGTCCGGCTCTCTGCCCCCACCATGATCCCCAGTAAGATTCTCGTCTACCATCACCCACCCAACGGCACCAGCACAGAAGATTACAAACCTACCAGGCGCCGCAAAAAGTCCCTGGGGGACTTGTTCCATAATGGCTACCGGGTGAGGTGTGGGCCCGAGGCCCCTGAGAAGGAGGAACGGCAGAGCTTCTGGCAGTCATTGGTGTCCTACAGCAGGGTTTGCGCCTCTTGGGGTAAGGTCCCTCCCAGCCCCAGCAGTTATCCCCCAAAGTTATCCTGTGTTTTTGGAGGCTGCCCAGGAAAGAAGTGCCCTTCTTATAGGCTGGATTGAGGGTGATATCCAGAGGGCAGGTGATAGCTTTCTCCATTCCCGTTTGTTTGATACACCCCTGAACTCAGATGTGCCAAGCCAGGCAGAAATCCTATCTTTTTTTTTTTTTTTTTTTTTTTTTTAGATGAATGTGGCTGGCCTCTAGTGTTCCCAAATGTTTTTGAGCTATTAGAGAATATATTTCAGAAATGTTGGGGAAAGCTTGGCAAATAACAGCAATAGCCTCCTTCTTATTTATTAAGTGGTAACAATTTCCAGTGAGTCAGCGTTTTCTAAAGAGGCTTTTGGAGGTATGAACAATATTTGTTTTCAGGGACACCAGTGCCATTTCTGTTTGCTTTCTTATGTCCTCATATTAGGCCATGGGGATGCTGTCTTGCCTATCTTGGGTGTTACTTCATTCTTCTTACCCAGCAGAGATGAAAGAGACATCCTCTGGGAAGATTCTTCTGTCTCAACAGTTTTCTGAGGGGGATTTGATTTTATTTGGGCATCCATAATGTATAGGAGTTTGGAATTAATGGCTTAAATTTACATTTCTGGACCTAAAGATCCCAGACTTAGGAAGAGATATCTTTTATTTCCGGAAGGGTTAGTAGTACTAGGAGCTTCTTTAAAATAAAGTATCATTCCTTTGGAGCCCAGTTTAGGATTCTGATGTGGATAGGCACAGCTTGAACTACCTCGGCATTATATAATTATGCATGGTGAAATTCCAATTAGCAAGCAAGTGATAGGTGAATTCTAGTCAATCCTTCTCATTAGAACTGGCCTAAAAGGCTTCCTTGGGTTAAACCATCCGCATGGACTTCACCTAGAATCTAAATATTGATGCCTCCTTTCTGGAGCCCTAGATCTGTTGATCAGATTGTTAAGTTCCCTCTCCCTTCACTTCAGGAAAGAGCTGCTTCATGTTTTAAAACATCCAGCATTGGCGAGGACCGCCATTAAAGCACCTAGAGATATGAGCAGGAATGATGGGATTATAAGCTAAGAGAAATAGACCATTTCCTGAGTAAGAGTTGAGTAACTGAGCAATACTACAGGTTTAACTTAGTATCTAATCTTCTTCTTACTTGCCTTTGGAATGGTTTCTCATAAATTCATTCATTCATTTTCAGCAGTGAGTGCTTACTATGTGTCAGTCATCACTGTGCTGGAAGATGATAAACACAGTGGTGAGCAGGTATATGAGGCAGCTGCTATGATGGAGCACACATTCTATGGGAGAAAATGGGCACATATACAAGCAAATAAAAGGTCATGGTAGAGAGTTAAAGAAGGACAGGGTAATAGGAGGGGGGCTACAATTGGCTGGCCAGAAAAGACCTCTCTAAGGCAGTGTCCAGTTGAGCCTCTCTTACAATGATTTAGGGGAAGGACATTCTAGAAAAGAAGGGAAGGGAAGGCTGAGCTGAGAATGAGTGGGAAACGTTCAAGGAGTAGAGGCACAGTGTGGATGATATGAGGATGGGGAGAGTGGAAGTGAAAGGAAAGATCATGGAAAGCCTTCCAGAGTAAGATAAGGAATCTGAAATTGATTTCTGGTGAGACAGCTCTTGGCCGGTGGCAATGTGACCTGACTGATGTCTGGAGAATGGTCCTGGGCAGGGTGGGCTGAAGGAATAAAAGTGAAGCAGGAAGAACAGCTTGGGGCTGTCGGCCAAGCTGGAGGTAACAATGGCTTGGCCCATGGCTCTGGCAGCGGAGAAGGAAAAGATGAGTTAGTTCATATATATTTAAGGGATAAAATCAAGAAGACTTGCTTGTTTACACACACACAAAAATGTGTTCCTTTACTTTCTGCCCCTCCCCATTTCAAGTAGAAGACTCTTGAAGCCAGAGCATCACCCCTGCTGCCTTTAGTGTTTCAAACATTGAGAGACTGGTATAGAGCACTCGTACTGTACATGTTACGGCATGAATGAATGAATGAATGAATGAATGAATAGGTGACAATCCCAGTTGCATCTCAACTGATGTTTCCTATCTGTCACACAGGAAGCAGTACTGGGATGAGGTGGGGAACAAAACAGCCCAAACAATTACCCAGGGAAAAGGTTTGAAAAGGTCAGACAAGCAGGCACTGTTTATAAAAGCTCTGACTGGAGGAACAAAAGCCCAGGGGCATTTGAAAGAAGAAAGACAGTCCTCTCCCTCCAGCTGGAAAGGAGAGGCTCCCGTTCACTCTGTGCTGGGGCTGAGAAGCACGTGAGGTGAGCATGGGAGGTGGGTCCTGGTGACAGCAGTTGGGTGACTACCCTGGAGAAGGGGAGCACCTTGGAGAAGCCTCCCTGTGCTTGTATCTG
>NW_024412404.1:17592403-17739610 GCF_014898765.1 Herpailurus yagouaroundi | reverse complement strand
GCCCCCCCCCCCCCCCCCCCCCCGCCGTTACCCTGAGAACTCCTGGCCTCAGTTTGAGCTCACTGGCTGCAAGGCCAGATGACTATGACCTTGTCAGACACCACAAAAATAATTGCTCTTCAGGATTTACGTGGGGGTGGAGGGATTGGAAAGGACAGAGGTTTATTTGAACCTTTCAGCTTTTTGGATTTAAAGATTAAGGAGTTAAAGGGAATGGAGAATAGCAAATTGGAAAACCCTGGCAGGCTTTCCGCCACAGGCTGGGATGTGGTTGCTTTTGTGTTTTCTCAGTCTTCTACTCAAATGGGACCTTGTTTCTGCCCCAGGGCAATGGGAACCCTGAATGGTGAATGACTGATCATTTGCCTCCACATCCCTTAATGTCTGTCAGAATAACAATGCTGCTTCCCTCTGAGAAAGAGTTCCTAATCACTTACCTGGCTAGCTGCCCAGTGGGAAATGCCTTGGTACCGGTTCACAGGATGACCCTCACCTGGTTGTTCAGGCCCCAGGCAATAAGTTTGACCCTGTGAAGGAACAGCAGTGGCCTGGGGTCTACCCTGCCTAGAGCTGCTGGCTTCAGGGTCCTGACTTTTTGACAGGGACACAGGGCTCAGAGCCAGAGGACCTGTGCTCAGTCAGTCTTGACTTGCCATCAACTTTATAACAGCAACAAAAAAATTATGAATAAAAAGAGAAATTTATATATATATGTTACAGAAAATTTTTAAAAACTTGAGGAAATTAAAGAAATTCAAAAACCCTGCCTCTGTAACACAACCACTGTCACCATTTTATGCTTTTCTTCTAGTTCTTATTTTTCATATAGCTATAGTTTTTAGATTGATTGATTGATTGATTGATTGATTTTGAGAGACAGAGAGATTGGAGGAGGGGCAGAGAGAGAGAGGGAGAGAGAGAGAGGATCCCAGGCAGGCTCTGCTCTCAACGCGGAGGCCGATGTAGGACTCAAACTCATGAACCGTGAGATCATGACCTCAGCCAAAACCAAGAGTCAGACACTTAACTGACTTAGCCACCCAGGCACCCCCTAGTTTCTATAGTTTTATTATAGAGAACATGCATTTTATATACTACTTTTTTTTTTTGAGTTTCCAGTTTGCTTTTTTTTTTTTTTTTTTTTTTTTCTTTTCTAAATTGTGGTTTAAAAGCACAGAACATAGGGACATCTGGGTAGCTCAGTTGGTTAAGCATCTGACTCTTGATCTCAGCTCAGGTCTTGATCTCAGGTTATGAGTTCAAGCCCGTCATTGGGTTCCATACCCAATTTTATGTTTTGTGTGTTTTGTCTTGTTTTGAAACACAATTTTACGTTCTGTGTTGTTTTAAAAAACAATAACATAGAACATAAAATTTTCCATCTTAACCATTTTTTAGTGTACAGTTTAATAGTGTTAAGTATATTGGCATTGTTGTGGAATGGATCCCCAGATGTCATCTTGCAAATCCGAAGCTCTTTACCCAGTAAATAAGTCCTCTTTCCCTCACGCCACAGCCTCTGGTAATCGCCACTCTGCTTCCCACATCCTGCTTCTTTAACTTAACACCGCCTCATAACATTTCCTTTGTTATATTATTCTCAAACCTGTGTAATAGCTCATAAAGAAGATGGACTGTATTGAAGAGAACCCATGTTTAGGTATGAAGCTGCTGTCCTATTTTTCTTGTTTAATGAGTAATTTTGCAACGAGCATTTCCTGTAGCATTTTTCCATATTTTGTTATATTTCCAAAATGGAATTAGTTTGATTCATAATGTGGAATAACTTTCTGAAAATTCTGAATCATTGGACAGTTCCACCCTCAAACTATAAAATTATCTCATTTGTAGAGTCATCTCTAGGAGGTGAAACTCAGATGTGCTGCTAGTTAAGTAGAATAAACACAATGTTACTGTATTTTTGGTTAACTTTCATTTCTCTTGTTTCAACCAAGTCTAATCATTTCTACTCGTTGCTTACTACTTATACTTACTCTTTTATGATGTGTTTCATTATGATTTTTTGCCTACTTATGAACGAGGGATAAGGTATTTTCCATACATGCTTTTGACATTACAAAAGGTTCATCCTTATCCTTATCATATCCTCATTATATCATATTACATTATTTTTCTTATAGGCTATCATCTTATCTTCAGTACTGTTTTTGACATGTAGAATTTTGATAATTTTATGGCGGCTGATCTGATATTTAAGAGTTTTTATGATTCCTTTCATATCTGAGTTTAGAAATTCTTCCTCTCTGCAGAGAGCTAATAGATACATAATTACATTTTCTTTAGCTTTTCTATGGCTTGTCATTTATATTTCATTTTTAATTTATCTCAAATTAATTTCAATTCTGGTATGAGATGGCTGTTTATATTGATCATTGCTGTTAACCAATTGTTCCATCATTTATAATGCTCATGTCCTTTTAATTTGTGATAACTGCCTTTTCATATATTCAGTGCTTCTCTCTATAAGACGGTCTATTTTGCCTATCTTTTTGTGATTTTCTTATTCTATTGCTTTGGGGTAGTTGGCCCCTATGATTTCTGCATTTGGGAATTTGGTGAAGTTTCTTTGTGGCCTAATGCATGGTCAGTTTCTGTGACTATTCAATAGTTGTTATTAAAGAATGTGTATTCCTAGATTAGTGAGTAGTATATATGTCTGTCCATCCATTCTGATAAACTTATACAAATATATCCCAAGGAATGAAATGTTATGCACATATTCTTTATTTGTGCTTATTTTTTTGGCTAGTTTCTGGAAAAGGAACATTAGCATCTCCCATTGTGATGTGGCATTGTCAACTTTTTTTTCTTTGATGTATTCTTATCAGATTTTGTGTCCTGCATCTCAAAGTTATATTCTTAGGTGTGTAAAATTTCTTCATTGCTACACATTCTTGGTGCATGTTCCTTTTATCAATATGAGGTATTACTCTTCACTTCTCTCATAATTTTTCACGGTAGTTGCCACTTCAGTTGATATCATTGTCACTTTGTTTCCCCCCTTTTTTGTCGACATTTGTCTGATATCTATTTTTCAGCTTTTAATTTCTAACTTTTCTTTGTGTTTTGTTTTTGGTATCTTTCTTACACACAGCATGCCTCTGGAATGTGTTAGTGATGGTTTTCTACTACCTGAGAGTCATTGTATTTTAATAGGTGAACTTAACTTACTTAGTTCTACTGTGATGACTAATATCATTTTGGGCTGTTTTTACTGTTACAATAGTATTTTCTAATTAATATGCTTTTCTTTGGTTTCTTTTTTCACAACTGTTTTCCTTTAGTTGGATTGGTCTTTTTTTTGTTGTTGTTCTTTTTCCCCTCCTAAGATTTTGAATTTTTAATTCCAAATATATTCTTAAGTTTTTTTTCTAATTTTTTTAATGCTTATTTATTTTTCTGAGAGAGAGAATGCGTGCGCACACAAGTGGGTGAGGGGCAGGAAGAGCCGGGGACAGAGGATCTAAGGAGGGCTCTGCTCTGACAGCAGAAAGCATGATGCAGGACTTTTAACTCGTGAACCCCTGAGATCATGACCTAAGCCGAATTCGGACACTCAACTGACTGAGCCACACGAGAGCCCCTATTTAAGTTTTTGATTCACATACTTAAACATAATTTTTCTCGGGGCGCCTGGGTGGCGCAGTCGGTTAAGCGTCCGACTTCAGCCAGGTCACGATCTCGCGGTCTGTGAGTTCGAGCCCCGCGTCGGGCTCTGGGCTGATGGCTCAGAGCCTGGAGCCTGTTTCCGATTCTGTGGCTCCCTCTCTCTCTGCCCATCGCCCGTTCATGCTCTGTCTCTCTCTGTCCCAAAAATAAATAAAAACGTTGAAAAAAAATTAAAAAAAAACACCATAATTTTTCTATTAAAATGTATAATTAATAGTATCTTCCCCTCGGGGCACCTGGCTGGCTCAATCAGAAGAGTATGTATCTCTTAATCTAGGGGTCATGAGTTTGAGCCCCACGTTGGGTGTAGAGATTACTTATAATAAACACACTTAAAAAATAGTATTTTCTCCTCAAGCAGGACGGGAGCTTTAGCACACCTTTCTTACCTCCACTGCTGTCCCATCTCCATATCTCTCTCTTACATACAGTATCATCTAGAGATTTTAATTTTGGGGTCGTTGCCATTATTTATTATGTTTTGTAATATTCAGCCAACACATAAACCAATCAGTTACTTTTGATTCTTTTCCTACATTGGTGCTTGTATCTCACTTCTTTCGGATTTATTTTTCTTGAAGCTGGCTAAGTATATCTTTCTTGGTTCCAAATGGTTTCTCCTGAGAATTATGAAGATATCCTTCCTTTGTTTCCTTTCACCCAGTGTGGCTAGGGGAACTGTGACAATAAGTTGATTTTCACTGCTTTGAGGGGCTTAGATCTTTACACTGAGGTTCTGAAATGCCACCATGATATGCCTAGATTTGGACCTTTTTTGACAATGCAACCTGCTGGACACTTAACAGACCTTTCCAATCTGAGGATACAGGTCATTCTTCTGGCCAGGGAAACTTGATTCTAATATTATTTGAGTTTTTCCTGCTTCCAGTTGCCTTTATTTTCTCCTTTTGGAAATTCAACTACATAAATGTTAAAAATGCTGTACTTGTTTTCCATGCCTTGACTTTTCCTTTGTGTTTTTTATCCTCTTGAAGGAAGAGATCTCTGTTTGATAGTTCAGCCCTCCAGTTTGTATGTAGCTATGTCCACTCTTCTGTTTTGTTGACTTTTTAATGCTTTGATATTCACATTTTAATTTCTCAGCTATCTACTTGACTTCGTAGTGTTGACATATTTTGTTACAACTCTTTATGGTTTTCAATTAAATTTTTTCTGAAGCTGTTGCTTTCATGTTGTATTCTCAAATGTCAGTTTGCTAGAATATGCATTTTTCTTAAAAAAAATTTTTTTTTACTATTTATTGGTTTTTGAGAGAGAGACAGAGACAGAGTGCAAGCAAGGGAGGGGCAGAGAGAGAGAGAGAGAGAGATACAGAACCTGAAGCAGGCTCCGGGCTTCAGCTGTCAGCACAGAGCCCAACGTGGGGCTCAAACCCACAAACCCTGAGATCATGACCTGAGCCGAAGTTGGACGTTCAACTGACTAAGCCACCCAGGCGCCCCTGGAATATGTATTTTTTTCAAAGGAAACTTGATTTTCCTCAAAATGACTTTCTCAATTCTGTGTTCCTCTTTGGATTTGAGATGTGTGCCGTGAGTGCTGTCTTTGCCTCTGGCAACTTGTCCAGTGAATGCTGGGCTGGGCAGTGCTGCCTTCCAGTCTAGTAGCTGTTCTTACAGCTGTGGTGGCAATTTCTTTCTAGGACTTACCTGTTCACTCAGTATTGCTTAGCAACTAAAATGCCCACACTTATTGCTGTGTCCTGGCTGCTCCCATTTGGTGCCCCCATCAGTCAGTGTCACTGTCCCAGCCTCCTCCTTCCCAGTGTCAGTCACCCCATTTCATTTTTTGGACAGTTGTTTTCTTCTTTACTAAAATCTCCCCATCTGCCACCTCCTCCAACCTCAGTCTTTGTGGAATTCCTCATTGAAATTTGTTGACAAAGGACATTTCATATATTCTTTTATCATTATGGTTTTATATATATATATATATATATACAGTTATTAATATGTATGTTAATATATAGAGACATATAACAAATGTGTTCAATATATATACATATACGTATACATATATATGTATATGGTTGCTCTATGTGTTATACAAATGTGAAATTAGGTTTCTTAGTTCTGTTGAGTTAATTTCCAACCAAGTATCCACTTTTCACCTGCCAACATTTTGTGCTTTTCTCTTACGTGCTATAGTCTCTCTTCCCTTCTTTTTGTCCTTGGGGATTTTACCATTTTCCCCCACTAGTATTACTTTAGTGAGGTTTTGAGAGGGGGCAGAGATAAAGCATTGTTTTCAACCTGCTAAATTTAACTACAATGCTCTGGAGTATTATTTGATCCACTGATGAATTATACATATTGGTATTTTATGTAGAATGCAGCATCTCTAACATTCATGAGATTATTTTATTTTTGTGTTTTGAAAAGTCAGTTTTTCGTAGCAGGTTGATGTTTATTTTCTTAGTAGCTTTCTATCTTTTTTGTATTATGGGATAGTTTAGAATTTCAATAAAAAATGTTTTAAAGAATTTAATGATAAATTATATGGTTGCAAAGCCTTTGAGAGGAAGGTATTAGTACATTTTCCTATTTACATACCAACTACAATTCTGCAATGACTTATTTCCCCTTTTGGTCATATCAACTCTCAAGGTTTTCATTTTGGAGAAGTCATCCCCTATTACTGAGGTTTTCAGTTTTATTAGTATATAACTGTGCATGAATTGTTTTTTTCTATTTGCTTCTCTATTGGATGAGCCAGTCATTTATTTTATCCTTTGTTTGACTGTTGTTATTGTTTGTCCCCATAAATTTTTTTTATCACTTTTAATCTTTATTGGCTTTCTGAGTATTCAGTTATAAACACTAAAATAGAAATCATCTACCTCCTAATGTTGTTAAGACTACTTTTTTGCTAAGATCTTAAGCTGAATGTATTTTTTATAGGTAGTGTCTTTTTATACTATTGATTTCTTCTAAGTTATAGTTAGCAAGTATGCTGTTTAAAATTAAGTAGCGAGGCAGCATGCTTAGTGGGTATACTAGTGGTTTTGGGTTACTCAAGTGATTACTCAGGTAAGGGGAAATTTGCTAACTATTTGAGAACAAAAATAAAGTTTGGTTCCTTTGGTACACTATTAACCAAAATAAATAAATACATCAAGAGAGAGTAACAAGGTTAAAAGAAAAAAAAAGATATTCTCAACCAGTGGTTCCCAAACTTGGTTGCACTTTAGAATCATCTGGGGAGTTTAAAAAATTCTAACACCTAGGTTGTACCCCAGGCCAATTAAATCTGAGTATCTGGGAGGGGGAGGCAGGTATCAGTATTGTTTTAAAATCCCTGGAGTGATTGCATTAGCAGCAAAGTCTAGGAATTACTGCGTTCCAGCCTTGATTTCTCAAAATGTGGTCTCTGACCAAGAGTATCTGCATCATTTTAGAGCTGGTTAGATATGTCGAGTATCAGGCCCCATCTCAGACCCACTGAATCAGAATCTGAATGTTAATAAATCCTAGGCAGTTCCTGTGAATGTGGAATTTGATAGTAGGTCTCTAATGCAGGTGTAGCAAACTAGGGCCCTTGGGCTATTATTCGAATAAAACTTTATTGGAATATGGCCACGCCCGTTCATTTACATATATTTACAGCAGAGTGGGAGTTGTGAGAGAACCTAAAATAATTGCTATCTGCCCATTTACAGAAAAAGTTTGCAATGCTTCTCAACCTTGACAGCTCCTTAGAATCATCTCAGAGCTTAAGACTCCCTCTGCCTGGCTGTACCAAGGCCCATAAAGTCAGAATGGACACAGGTATCAGTAATTCTTAAAGCTTCCCAGGTGTTTGAAATGTACAGCCAAGGTTCAGAACCACTGCCCTAAAAGTATAAAGAGGAAAGGTGGATGCATTTAAAAAGTCTGTTTTTATGTTGGAGGTGGCCATTGTTGAATATTAAAAGAAAGAAACAATGATGAAAGATTGATGTATTTGACCACATGACAAATTTAGAATTTGAAAAGAAAGAAAACAAAATTTTAGACTTAGAAAAAACCTTAAGCAAAATTAAAACAAGAATGACTAACTGTGGGAGATACTAGAGAACAAAATGTCCTCAGTATAACAAAGCCCAAATTTATTTATAAGATGAAGACACAGGTCATGTGGCAAAGGCCACTATAAAGCACTTTAAAGAAAAAATACAATGACTGATAAGTATGTGAAAAATAATGAACTTCATTTGTTGACATAGAAAAGAAAACTAAAATAGTGATCAACTCCTATTTGGGGCCCTTCAAATTCAGAGGCTTAGTTTCCCTTCTTCCCTCCCTTCTTTTCTTTATCAGGGTATCAATCTGGTGGGGTTGTGGGCAGATGACCATTTACATAGTGGTGGCACACTGTTAGCAGACTCTGGCAAGAGGATCTCCATGTTGAAAGTGCTTACTTGAGTACTGATGTTTGCAGTTGGAACTGACGGGCTGAAGTCTGTGCCGGGGCAGTGTTTCCAAGCTTAGGCTTTGTGAAGGTACACAAATTTGGGTTGAGACTTGGCTCCATTGCTTACAAATTGTGGTGGACACACTGCCCAGTCTGTTTATTTTTAGCTTTTTTCTTCTGTTGTATGTGTAAACTATAATTAAGGATTTGGGCATAAAAGAAGTGATCAAGAATAGTAGACGACTGGGGCATCTGGGTGGCTCAGTCAGTTAAGCATCTGCTCTTAACTTTGGCTCAGGTCATGATCTTACCGTTCATGAGTTCGAGCTTCATATGATGAAATTACCATTTATTGAGTACCCCAACGTGCCTGCATGTATTATCAGAATACTTATTCTTCTGGTATACAATCTCCAGGGTATTTTTTTGAAATTGAAGTATAGTTGAGATATAATTTCAGGTGTACAACATAGTGATTTTACAATTATATACATCCTGAAATGCTCACCATGGTAAGTGTAGTTACCATCTGTCATCATACAAAGTTATTACACTGTACTCTTCAGCCCTGTGACTTATTTGTTTTATAACTTAATCTACTTCACCTATTTCTCTGATCCCCTCCCCAGCTTCTCCTTTGGCATTTGCCAGTTTCTTCTCTGTATTTATGAATCCATTTTTGTTCGTTCATTTGCTTTGTTTTTAGGTTCTGTGCATAAGTTGAGATTATGTGGTATTTGTCTTTTTCTGTCTGACTTATTTCACTTAGCATTATACTCTTTCCTTCCATGCATGTTGTCACGAATGGCAAGATTTCATTCTTTTTGATGGCTGAGTAATCCAGTGTGTGTGTGTGTGTGTGTGTGTGTGTGTGTGTGTGTGTGTACATGCGCGCACGCACGCGTGCACACACGTTTGTGTGTATATATACATCTTCTTTATCAATGGATACATAGGTTGCTTCCATATCTTGGCTATTGTAAATAATCCTGCAGTAAACATAGGGGTAAATATATCTTTTCAAGTTAGCATTTTCATCTTCTTTGTGTAAATACTCAGAAATGGAATTACTGGATCATATTGCATTTCTGTTTTTGAGGAAACTCCATACTGTTTTCCACAGTAGTTACACCATTTTACATCCCCACCAACAATGCATGAGGGTTTCCTTTTCTCCACATCCCTTGTTAATACTTGTTATTTCTTCTATTTTTAATTCTAGCCATTCTGACAGGTGTGAGGTGATATCTCATTGTGTTTTTGATTTTCATTTTCTTGTGATCAGTGATGTTGAGCATCTCTTCATATGTCTGTTGGCCATCTATATGTCTTCTTTGGAAAAATATCTCTTTAGGTCCTCTGCTCATTTTTGAGTCAGATTACTTTTCTTTGTATTGAGTGGTATGAGTTCTTTATATATTTTGGATATCAGCCCCTTTTAGATGTGTCATTTGCAAATATCTTCTTCCTTTCAGTAGGTTGGTTTTTTGTTTTGTTGGTGTTTTTGTTTGTTTTGTTTTACTAGTCCCAAATGTTTATTTTTGCTTTTGTTTCCCTTGCCTGAGGAGACATATCCAGAATAATATTGCTAAGATTTATGTCCAAGAGATTACTGTCTACATTTTATTCTAGGAGTTTTATGGTTTCAGGTTTCATATTTAGGTATTCAATCAACTTTGAGCTTATTTTTGTGTAAGGTATAAGAAAGTGGTCGAGTTTTATGCCTCTGCATGTAGCTATCCCAGCATGTAATTTTCCCAGCACCATTTATTGAAGAGACTGCCTTTTCCCCATTGTATATTCTTATCTCCTTTGTTGTAGATTAATTAACTATAGATATGCATGGGTTTATTTCTGGGATCTCTATTCTGTTTCATTGATCTATGTGTCTGTTTTTGTGCTGGTATCATACTGTTTTTATTACTGTAACTTTGTGGTATATCTTGAAATCTGGGATTGTGATATCTCCAGCTTTGTTCTTTTTTCTCAAGATTGCTTTAGCTACTTGGGGTCTCTTGTGGTTCCATACAAATTTTAGAATGATTTGTTCTAGTTCTGTGCAAAATACTATTGGCATTTGATAAGGATTGTATTGAATCTGTAAATTGCTTTGGGTAGTATGGGCATTTTAACATTATTTTTTCTGATCTGTGAACATGGGATATCTTTCCATTTATTTGTGTTGTTTTCAGCTCCTTTCATCAATGTCTTATAGTTTTCAGAGTAGAGGTTTTTCACCTCCTTGATTATTTTTTCCTATTGTATTCTTTTTGATGTAATTATAAATGAGATTGTTTTATTAATTTCTCTTTCTGATATTTCATTAGTAGTGTATAGAAACACATCAGATTTCTGTATATTTATTTTGTATCCTGTAACTTTACTGAATTCATTTATCAGTTCTAATAGATTTTTTATTAAAAAAATTTTTTTTTTCAACGTTTATTTATTTTTGGGACAGAGAGAGACAGAGCATGAACGGGGGAGGGGCAGAGAGAGAGGGAGACACAGAATCGGAAACAGGCTCCAGGCTCTGAGCCATCAGCCCAGAGCCCGACGCGGGGCTCGAACTCACGGACCGCGAGATCGTGACCTGGCTGAAGTCGGACGCTTAACCGACTGCGCCACCCAGGCACCCCTCAGTTCTAATAGATTTTTAGTGAAGTCTTTAGGATCTTCTATGTACAATATTATGTCATCTGCAAGTAGTACAGTTTTACCTCCTCCTTACAAACTTGGATGACTTTTTATTTCTTGCCTGATTGCTATGGCTAGGATTTCCAGTACTAGGTTAAATAAAAGTGATGAGAGTAGACATCCTTTCTTTTTCCTGATTTTAGGGGAAAAACTTTCAGCTTTTGACCATTGAGTATCATGTTAGCTGTGGGTTTGTCATATATAGCCTTTATTATGATGAGGCATTTCCCTTTCTGCCCACTTTGTGGAGAACTTTTATCATGAATGGATGTTGATTTTTTTAGAAAAATGCTCTTCCTGCATCTATTGAAATGATCATACCATTTTTGTCGTCCCTTTTGTTAATGTGCTGTATCATGTTGATTGATTTGTGGATACTGAATCATCCTTGGAATAAATTCCACTTGATCATGGTAAATGATCATTTTTGTATGGTTTGCTAATATTTTTGAGGACTTTCGCATCTAGGTTCATTTTGGATATTGGTATGTTTTTGCCTTGTTGAGACTGCTTGCGCCAAGGGACACTGGTACATAATTTTCTTTTCTGTTATAGTGTCTTTGTTTGGTTTTGGTATCACAGTAATGCTGACCTCATAGAATGAATTTGGAAGCATTCTCTTCTATTTTTTGGAATAGTTTGAGAAGGATAGGTATTAACTATTCTTTCAAAGTTTGGCAAAATTCACCTGTGAAGCCATCTGGTCCTAGACTTTTGTTCGTTGGGAGTTTTTTGATAACTGATTAAATTTTGTTCTAGTAATCAGTCTATTCCAATTTTCTGTTTCTTTCCTATTTAGTCTTAGAAGACTATTTGTTTCTAGGAACTTATCTATTTCTTTTAGGTTGTCCAATTTATTGGCATATAATTTTTCATAGTAATATCTTGTAATTCTTTGTATTTCTGCAATATTAGTTTGAAACTATGCTTTACTTTTTTAAAGTTTATTTCTTTCTTTTATTATTCTCTATATCCAATGGGGGGATTCAAACTTAGGACCTCAAGATGAAGAGTTTCATGCTCTCCTGACTGAGCCAGACAGGTGTCTCTCCTCTTCTTCATTTTTTATTTTATTTATTTGACTTCTCTCTCTCTCTCTCTCTCTGAGTCTGACTAGTTTATCAATTTTGTATCTTTTCAAAACACTGGCTCCTAAGTTTCATTGATTTTTTTCTATCTTTCTATTTAGTCTCTTTTTTTTTTGTTTGTTTCCACTCTGATCTTTATTATTTTTTTCCTTCTACTAATTTTGGACTTTAAGATCAGATTGTTTATTTGAGATTTTTCTTGTTTTTGATATAGGCCTGTATTACTATATACTTCCTTCTTAGAACTGCTTTTGCTGGATCCCAAAGATGTTGAACCTTTGTATCTTCAGGGTATGATCCCAGAGATAAAGGTAATAAGACTGGGTGGAGAACTCCAGCTCTAGTACGGTTGCAACAGAGGCCTCAGCCAATGCCACATAGAGCTCTGCAGCTGGATGGTTCATTAGGGTTATCCCAAATGGGGCAGGGCAGCGAATTTTTGTCCCCACACTTACTGCTCATTGGGGGCCTCCCATGGCAAGGATATAACCTTAGGTGAAGCCACTTCAGGAGTCAGGGGAGAATAAAGACCTCTGTGCTTCACAACACCCACTACAGCTCATGTGTGTTATTAATTTAATATAGTCTCAGATATGATATGATAGTGTTTTATTTAGGATTCTTGTAGTTAGTCATTATGTGATGAGTTTGCCTTTTTTCCCCCAATGTGTGGAGTACCTGTGTCCAGGTAATTCCAGCTTTCTAAACCAATACAGAGTGCAGGAAAAGAAAGAACAATCCATTTTAGGGGCTCCTGGGTGGCTCAGTCAGTTGAGTGTCTGACTCTTGATTTAGGCTCAGGTCATGTTCTCACAGTTCATAAGTTCGAGCCCCATATCAGACTCTGTGCCAACAGTGCAGAGCCTGGTTGGGATTCTCTCTCTCCCTCTCTCTCTGCCCTCCCCTGTTCTTTCTCTCTCTCCAAATAAATAAATAAACTTTAAAAATTTTTTAAAAAGCCAATCCATTTTAATTAGTTGACTATATAGTATAGAGAAGTTTGCTATTTCTTAATATTTAAAGGAACTGACTTGAACTCATCTGGATCTTTGTGGGGGCATAATTCATGTTTTTCGATACACACACATTTGCTTCTTTCCAACTGTTAGAGTCATTTTATATTTTCCTAGAATATCATTTTATTCCAGAGATTTTCAGTCATAGGAAACACGTAGTAAGGATACAGTATCATGAAGCAAAGAAGACAAATGGTTTGCCATTTAGGCATTACCCATCCCACCTCTCCCTTTTCTTGGCCTCTTGTATGTAATTTGAGTTGCTGTCTGTACCTCTGTAGGATCTCTCTGGGTGCAGCAGAGTGGCCACTGGTTAAGAGCTTTTCCTGTATTAGGCTGCTTTGCATTTCCTAAGGGTGTCAGCCCTCAGCTCGTCAGGTAGCCCTCAGTGCTCATGACTCTTCTCCAGGAAGCTGGGTACATACTCCTGAATGCAGAGTATGTACTCTGGAGCTGTCTGCTCATTCTTTCTCAAAAGTCTGATTCATTTATTCAGTTCAACTGAGTGTTTATTGAGCTCCCACCTTGTGCCAGGTACTAATTTACATCTATGAAATAAAGCCACGAGCAAAGCAGACAGCAGTTCCTCCCTTCATTGAGCTGATGCTATACATAGGGAGTCGGAAAGTAAATGACATAAGCAAGTAAGACACTAGCGCTTCTTCGTGCTGAGGAGAGAAGGAAAGTGGGCATGAAGAATAAGAGTTAGGGGGATGGAGAAGGCGGGGGCTTGCATTTGGGGTAGAGTAGCAGGGGCAGGTCTTGCTAGACGACTGCATTAAGGAAACACCTCCAGGAGGTGGGGGAGTAAATCCTGTGGCCACGTGGGGAAGAGCCCTCCAGACAGAGAGCAGCGTGTCCAGGAAGGACCCCTGCACAGGAGCTTGCCTGTACCGGCGGGGATGGATCACTGAGGAGGGCAGCCAGGTTGAAGGGAGAGTAATGTCAGGAGTGGGGGAGGACATCAGATCCAGAAGGAAATGGGTTGCCTTCCTTTAGGCCCTTCAAGGACTTTGACTTTTACTCTGTGTGAAATGCGGATATTGGAGGATTTTGAGCAGAGGAATGGTGTGATCTGTTTTACTTTTTAACAGGTTCATTCTGGCTGCTATGCTGAGAATAGGCCCCCAGGGTCCAGGGCAGAAAGTAGTTAGGGAACTGAAGGGTATGTCCTTCAAACCACTATTTCTTCAGACAGTTTGGCTTGACTACAAGCCATTTTTATCTTTAGATAAAATGTAGACTGATTTTTTTTTTTTAATCCACATAGAACTTTGTTTGTTCATTTGCATTAATGAAAGCCAATGCCATGGAAATGACCAGCATGAGGCAGTCAAATAAAAGCCCACTGTTGTTCAGCCCATTCTTGTATTACCTACGGTGGTCGCTTTTTCAGGGAGACAGTTCTGAGACAGTTCTCTCCTGTCTCCATCCTGGAAAACCTGTTTTCCTAAGAACCAGCTTGCTTTTCTCTTCTGGACATCATTAATCTTCTGATGTTGCATTCCTTACTTTGTTGACAAAGTGCTCAGAGCTAGATCTACAGTTTGCTTCTAGCAAGAGCATAGGACCTTTGGCTGCTGAATTCACTGTTTTTCCTACCCTTGTTTTCATACAGCTCCATTAAAAGGGAAGCTTTTATTCTATTATTATATTTTTGTGAGTCCCTTTAAAATGTGGCAAGCTACAGACAAATAATATAGGATACAAATAGCATCACCTACACAAATAGCATCACCTACAGTAGAAAGAAAGAAATCCAGTTCAAAGCTTGGGTCATATGTATCCTATTTTTGTTTTCATAAGTGTAAACTATATATATACACATATATACGTATATATATGTATATATATACACTCAAACATGCACACACAAGATTTTCAGGATGAAACCATTAGCAGCTAATAATTACTAAAACATCATTATTTCCTGACTGGTTTCTGTGCTACTGGGTTTTTTTCTACCTCAAGTGTCTACATTTGGTTTTTCATCTCCCACAAGTGCATGCCAGTGGTGCTGGACTAAGACCAGCCATCCAGGTTGGGCTGGATGCTTAGGACCAACAATAGAGTTTGTTAAAAATACACCTTCCAGGGGTGCCTGGGTGACTCAGTTGGTTCAGTGTCCAACTTCAGCTCAGGTCATGATCTCACAGTTTGTGAGTTCGAGCCCCACGTTGGGCTCTGTGCTGACAGCTCAGAGCCTAGAGCCTGCTTCGGATTCTATCTGCCTCTCTCTCTGTCCCTGACCCGCTTGCACTCTGTTTCTCTCTCTCTCTCTCTCTCTCTCTCAAATATAAATAAACATTAAAAATTTTTTTAAGCTACACCTTCCAGCCTCTGCTACTCACTCCAATTTAATAAGGCTTGCTAACTTTGAAAATATTTTGCACAAACAATGTATTTTCTGGGATCCTGGATTTTTAAAAATTTTTTTAATTGTTTATTTATTTTTGAGAGAGACCGAGTGTGAGCAGGGGAGAGGCTGAGACAGAGGGAGACACAGAATCTGAAGTAGGCTTCAGGCTGTGAGCTGCCAGCACAGAGTCTGACGTGGGACTTGAATTCACGAATCGCGAGATCATGACCTGAGCTGAAGTTGGACGCTTAATCAACTGAGCCACCCAGGCACCCCTGAGATCCTGGATTTTTTAAGACATTTTTTGTTGTCTTTATTGTTGAACAAGTGCTAGACTGCATAAAAGTCTTGGATCAGATTCTCCTCATCTTCACGTTCTGAGTGTTGCCCCATTGTCATTTATACTGACTGTTACATCTTGTGGTCTTAGTGGCATTAATGGTGACCCTCTCCCCACCCTGACACTTTGTTTTTTAATTTATTTTAATACTTGAAACTTGAAGAAAAGAAAAGGCAGATACTT
Source organism: Herpailurus yagouaroundi (assembly GCF_014898765.1). NCBI lineage: Eukaryota > Metazoa > Chordata > Mammalia > Carnivora > Felidae > Herpailurus > Herpailurus yagouaroundi. Next base: position 17,723,824 of record NW_024412404.1, on the reverse strand, counting down.
CTCAGCATGGGTTTCTAAGAGCTGGTCATTCATTTTGCCTTTTAATCTCAAATCCTTTTTTCTTTTCTAGAAAGTTCTTTTCTATTATGTCTCGGCCATTACTTATGAACTACAGGTTGTTTGTACTTCCCTTCAGAACATGTTTTATTCATAGGTTGGATTTCTGTGATCTCCCCTCCATTTCCATTTTCTTAAGTTTTATCCTTTTTCTCTGTCTTTTCCTTATGTTCTCTGTGTTCTGGGATTACTTCTTGGTTTTGTCCTCTGCAACCAGTGCAGTGTTCAGCTGTGTTAAGTGAACCTTTCATCAGTTTGGTTAAGACTGTGTTTCAGCTCCTGGGCCTTCAGTTCATCAATATCCCTTCTCATCTCTGTGCTTTTTGGTTTAATAAGAGTAATATAAATATCATTTGGCATAGAAGGCCAATGTCTTTTGAGAAAATCTTCTGTTCATGAAAGTAAATCCTTTTTAGATGAGAAATTTCCCTTTTGAGCCATTATCCTTTTCTCCCTCTTGTGCAGTGGGATTTTTTTTTCCCTCCTGGGCTTTGTGTTAGTTTTTCCTTGGTACCTAATGCTTGAACAAGGCAAAATCTACCTGGGCCAGATGTGGAGCTATATGGGGAGGGGGGGGACTTCCTGTCTGTCTCCTTTCCTTGATTCATTCCAGTGAATCCCTGGAGCTTCTTCCCACCAGTTCCTGCCTTATGTATGGAGGCAGGATAAAGTCTCACCCACCGGCTTAGAGCAACCTGTCAATAATTTAGCCCACTCTCTGCTTAGCACTGCTCTTGGCACGTGGAGCTGCTTGACAAAAGGCTTTCAGAAAATCAGTAGAAGAAAACCCCCTTAGCAAAGGGTGTGATATTGAAAATATCTTGAAGCTGTGATAATCAGTATTTTGTATGTAATTCTCTTATATGATGACCAAGCATGTAAGCAATTCTCTTACATGAAGCCCTTTGAGTGACTCAGATTGTTTTTAACTCGTGAATTGGATCTGAATAGAAATATATTTTACCCTGGTCTATTAAAACAACAATAATTTGTGTTTTCTTTAATCCTTGATTGTATCTTCCTTTCAGGTGTTCATCTCTCTTCTGCTGTCTGGAAATCTACCTCTTTGTTTCCGTTCAGCAGCTCTTCATTACTGATTTAGAAAGGACAAACATTTATCTTGATACTTAGTAAAAGTGGAAATATACACATTTTGGATCCTGAAGTTATGGGGAGTGAGATCTTACTGATGTGATTTTTTTCTTTTTTTTTTTTTTTTTGATTGGGAAAAAAATATAGAACCTTCTAGAAAACAGATAATGCTGTGGCCTATACTCTTCATTTTATCAGGACTGAAGATAAAGTTTAAAAAAAAATCCATCAAAGACATAAGATTATCCGATTTGTTCCTACTCTGCTCCTAGCACAAGGGTTACCCTGTGCTATTCCTGGTATTTTTCAGAGCCAAAAATCCTCTCAGACCAGTAGGTAACTAGAAATAGTGCTTTAAATCCAAGATGGACAAAAGAGAGGCCTCATTAAACTGGGCTCTCCCCACCAGACCTTCCTCTACAGGGGCTCAAAACAGGCCTCCTTTAATGAGAAAGTTTACCAGCTGAGATTAAAGTCAAGAATCAGAATGAAGGACCATGTCCAAGGTACCGGTTGGTTTAATCTCCTGCAAAAACTTCATATCCCTTCAACCCTGGCAGCTGTAGATCAAACGGCAGAGTGTGAACATTAAAACCACGCGGTGAGAATAATGTGTCTCTATTTCATTTCTCTTTCCAGGTTTGAGATTTTTAAGAGCTCTCAGACTGATACAGTTTTCAGAAATTTTGCAGTTTCTGAATATCCTTAAAACAAGGTAAGATGTTCTTATTCATATTTTTTCTTCATTCTGGTTCCCAAGGCCAAATTATAAATAGCAGGTGTTTTTGTTCATCACTATAAAGTTAGAGTTCTGTTATTCTCAGAAAAAGTGATCTAACACAGAGATCTGGAGAAAGCCCGGGGTGGGGTTTGAACTGCTCTCTTCTGCAGGGCTGGAAACTGGTAAGAAGAGAAACAGCCGTGCATGTGGAGAAGTAGATAGTTTTGGGGGGACTGTGTGGGTTGCTTGGAAATCAGCCACAGCATCCTGGAGAGATGGTGCACAGTGGATGAGGGATCGAGCAGCTCATTGATTGGGAAGTCCTTGCTCCTAGGTTCTGAATCACCCCTTTATTACATCACTAAATAAGAAATTGAACCTAAACCCAAAAGCAATGGAAGCAGTGCTCTTGGAGAGGCAATCACAAACCTCATATGGCAAACAGAAAATCATTTCATTTCAAAGTACATTTTAGATGTTCACTTTCTTGCCAGTGTAGTCCCTGGGGCTTGCTTTGTGAATTGCCTTTTGGGGAATACCTAAAAACCTTCTGCCGAATGTACTGTGACTGCTTCTGTTAACTGTGTTATGATCTGGAAAACACTACGGGAGCAGGAGGAAAAATCCCCCAGAGATGCCTTTCCTGATGACCTGTGGGTTTGCAGAGCTGGTCTGAGACCAGGCTGCCTTGATGAATAAACTAATAAAAGAGGTTAGACGTACTCTAATGGAGAATAAGTACAGGCCATAAATTTCTCTTATAGGAAATTACACTTTAAGAAGCTCACTCCTAATGTTCCATTTCCTCTCAGGTTGATGTGTTTGATAAATGATTAAAAACAGGATGCTTCTGGATTTTGTGATTTATAATTAATATACCTGAATTTGGGGTGGGGGAGGGCCCTTGGATTTGGCATTGTTTTCCCAGTAACTGAGCCTGGGACTCAGCTTCCCAAACCTGTCGTATCCAACAAATGTGATGGGCTGTTGACTTCCCTCTTTGGGGTTAGTGCTTTTTGTTTGTTTATTTTGGTTTGTTTTAATTCTAAATTGGTTTTTCCTTACTAACTATTCATCTGTGTGCATGTGGGACAAATTCTCTTTGTGTTAGCCAAGTTAAAAAGCAAATGAGCATCTAACGTAATAGAAGCCCTCTATAGTGTGTCCCCCTACTCTGCACCTTCATTACCCTGGGGTCAGAGTTTGTTGATGTTGCACTTAATACTATGTAATATTATTAATATAGAGTGAATATTGTTATTCTTCCTATTTCTTCTGAGTGACAGTAACCCTCGTTTCTACCTTTTTATGGCTCTTCTGTGCAATGAACTCATATGACTTTTGAAATTAAGATTATCCATAACCCAGCAATCCTCAATGCTTACCTATGTCATAATTGGTCTGCTATATTTTTTAGGGTAGAATTGGTGCATACCCAGTGCCAAGCACAGAGACCGATTTAAGAGACACTTGTTTTTTTTCTAGTGTAGAATGTGTCATGTGGAGTTAACCACACTCTCTAACATGGTATAGTGCCCCTCGTTCCCTGTTTCATGTTTACATCATAAATTAGGGGGTTTTAACTCTCTGACACCAGTGTTTTAAGAATGTGCCATTACTCCAAGGAATAACATGGCGAGAACTGTGTTCTCATTTTTCTTGCATTCCACATGGATCCTTTTTGGACTTGGGAGAATGTTAAGCCATGTGAATAAAATATCTTTTTCTGGACCTTTATCAAGAGACCCACCGATTTTTCAATCCTTGGAGAAGATTCTTTTCCTTTAGGTGCAGGAAATAGCACTAATGTCTGTGGTGCACAATTCACCAAGAAGGCCACAAGTATGGGTGAGGTTCATTCTCCCAAGGCACAGGGGAAAGAGCTGAAGCAGCCAGCAAGGGACAGAGGTGACTATAAATCAGGAGAGAGTGGCCTTAGGGAAGACTCATGGGGTGGCAGGATGCCAGGTGTCTGCTATCTTGAGCCCCAAACAGCATCTCCCCATCATCCTACTTCCCACTCAGTTAAGCTCTTTCTATGGTAGAGCGGGTTTTCATCACACACACCCCCCCCCCCTGCCTTGGATTGTCCCTGTTCCTGTTGCTTAGGTGGGTGACTGAGTTAATTCAACAAGCCTGAACTGACCATCTATTCGTACCAGCAGTGAGATGGGTGCCAGGGTAGCGTCCTGCTATCAGAGAGTGCATGAGGAGGGAAGAGCCAGCTGGACCTGTGGTGTGGTGGTACTGGGTCACAGGTATATCCAGGGGTGGGAGTGGGAGGCGGTGAGGCATGGAGGAGAGGAATGAAACCAGGCTTGACATAATTGTGGGGCAGTCAAGGCTCTTTTCAAGAAAAGGTCTTAGGTAAGCTTCCTAGAAAACTAGATGTCATCCAGGCAGGGGTGGGCTTGGGCATCATCCAATCATAGAAGCTGCAAAAGCACATGGGTGAGAGAACATGGCCCTTGGGGGTGCTTTGAGTAGTCTGGTGCTCCTGGAGACTAGGGGTTCTGTGGTGGGAAAACAAAAATGACATTATAGGAGAGCAGGTAAAGGCCAGACCCCAGGCACAGAAGAAAACTTGACTTAATTTATAAGAACTCCAGAGGCTTTAGACCAGCTCTTTGAGCCTTCTCTCCTCAGGTGCCTGGTTAATCTCAGCTCTTTCCTTCTGCACACTCCCAAGCCCAGATCCCAAAGGCTCTGATTGAGAGAAAGGGAAGGCTTGGTTTTTATAGGGCTTTGGACGCAGAGCAATTTTTCTGGTGACTCCTCTGTACTCTGCTGTGTTCATGGTGACCTTCCAGAAGGGTGGGCGCAGCCCTGTAATCATCTTTAGGGAGATTTTGTCTGGTTTCCTCGGGTGGCCAGTCCCTACCAATCTGTGGCATTAGGTAGGCATAGAGATATTGCAAATGTGATTTGAAATAATGATTTGAAATTGCAGCTTCATTTTCTGTCCTTTGGTTGCCTTGCTTGGCAAAGAGCTGGAAGAAACAGATCAGGGAAGTATATTGGGGAGAGAGAGAGAGAGGGAGGGAGGGAGGGAGAGACAATTAAGAGGGCAGCAGAGTGAACAGGATGACAGAGAAAACACAGAAGAAAGAAACAGTTCACAGTTATGGGACAGCATCAGGGCCATTCCTGCCAACTACCAGCCAAAAGAGGGTCCTAATGTGTGCCCTCTCTGGAAAATGGCATCTTGAAGGGGACAGGTTCCCCTCCATGTCATCGTCTGAGCTTTGGCGGTGCCTCAGTGGCTCTGAAAACTGGCGAAAAGACTCCCAGATGAGAGCAGACTTATTCTACACTCAGAGCAAAATAAGCATCTCTGTTTTAAAGGCTGTCATTCTGATCTCATTTCGTGTGTACAGGCTGATGATAAAAACATGGGTCATCCCAACAATTTGTTTTAAGTGGCAACGGCCTTACTAATTATCAAAGCAGTCTATAGCTCATTGTAAACATTTCAACAACGTAGAAAAGCATAAAGGGTAAAGTAAAACTTCCCCAACCCTTACGAACTTCCAAGGTTAGGTTCTTAAAAAAAAAAAAGAGTATTCCCTATGGAGACTGCAAGGGCTTGTGCAGGTGGAGGCCACATCGTGAGGGCTCTCAGGTGTCATGGATTTAACTTGGAGAGCAAGAGGGAATTGCTGAAGGGTTTAAGTAGGAGAGGAATGTGGTCAGATTTACATTTTAGAAAGATCTACTAGTCCACCAATTGTTTGATGGGTTTGAAGCATCTAAGACTGTAGAGCATTAGACCAGTCAAGGCAGTTGTCCAGGTGAGTGGTATCAGGAAATGGCCTTAGGCAGGGCAAGTTGGGGGTAGAGAGCAGGTAGAGGGGCAGAGAGATTAAAGGGGAAGAATTGCCCGAACCCAATTTTGCTTAGAGTTCAGAATATTCATCTCAAAGTAGTATAGTCCAAGTGACTTTTCAGGGGTGGATATCTTACATCTGTCTAGCAAAGATAATAATAAAACAAAATAAAGCCATTGACACCTGGCTGTAACTTTAGCCAAAGAACGGAGGAAAATAGTGGACAAGCTGAACAGGGACAGATTTGCCCTTCTTTGTAGAAAGTGGATGATGTTTTTAGTGTTAACCAAAACATGTCTTGTTAAATACACTGAGGGCAAAGATGGCTCATGTTAGCTCTGGGTTTATAGCTATACTTTCAAAAAGAGAAAGACTTTCTCTCTTCCAGTATCTATGGGGTCCTGGAAAGGTCTCTGATCTATAGGAACAGAAAGATATCTGTGCCTGCCCTTGGAAAATTCACTGTGTCCAGTAATGTAAATTTCTCCAATGGCTATGGAGAACTCATGAGTTGGGGAGGCAGCAATGAAAATGGACAACATTGAAATGATTTTCTTTATGAGTTAGGTTCTCATAAGGTCATAGTCCCCTCCCTCAAGGCATGGGAAAGGGGCTTGAATCCGAATGGTTCCAGTCATTCTTGCCATTGGGAAGTTTGTGTTTGGCTCAGACCCATGGCTTTGGCCAAAAACCTATGCTTATTTCCAATGGCCCCCTTTTGCCATGCAGAGTGCACAAACTTGGCCCTGCTATCCCATGCCTCCTCCCACGGAGCCCTGTGCAACCTGGTGAGGTTCAAATTTCAGAATATGCAATAAGTGCACCAAGAGTTAATTTTGCATCTTTTTCACAGAGCTTTTAGATAATTACCTGGTTGTATAGTTTAATTTGGAAAGCAAATTCCTAATACTAGTGATCTGTAATGATGATAATGTCATAAAATAATCAGATTTCAGCACTGAATACAGAGTCTTTCATCATCAATTATGAACTCCACGCACAGCAAGAACTCCCTTAAGCACTATTAATATCATTGTGACAATTATTTAGAAATTAGTAATCACCATATTTAGGTTGTTTTTCCAAAGCACCAAGAGGCTCAAAGGCTGCAATAGTTTTAATATCTCAAGAGCGTTCCACATGGTGGTTGGTGGGACACTGCTTTGTTCAGGTTCCAAGGATCTGGAAGTTTGTAAGTGAATCAACTTGGTATTTAATTACCCTTTGAGAAAATGAACACTACACATTTTCCTTGACTTACGATGGGATTATCGTATAGTGAGATAAACTCACTATAAGTCAAAAATGCATTTAATACTCCTAACCTCTCACACAGAGCTTAGCCTAGCCTCACCTTAAGTGTGCTCAGAACGCTTAAATTAGCCTACACCTGGACAAAATGATCTAACACAAAGCCGATTTTATATTAAAGTGCTGAATAGCTCATGTATTTTACTGAATACTGTCCTGGAAGTGGAAAACAAAATGGCTGTGTATCGATTGTTTGCTCTTGTGATCGCGTGGCTGACTGGGGGCTGCATCTCGCTGTCACTACCCAGAGTCGTGAGAGAAATCATGCGGCATATTGCTAGCCCAGGAAAGGACCAAAACTCAAAATCTAGTTTCTACTGAATGCAGATGGTTTTCACACCATTGTAAAGTCAAAAAGTCGTAAGTTGAACCATTGTTAAATTGAGGACTATTTATACACGCTTTTCTGAGATCTCTCCCTTTGCTACTGGCTACCTGTTCCTCAACTGCTTCTCATGCTCCAATGTTAGCTCACACCTTGGAGGACTCACAAGGTAGAGACAGGGGGTTTTGCTCTAGTTTGGCTTCCCATTAAGAAACTAGTTGGGAACAAGACATAATGGTGTTTCAGCCACAACAATGTTCAGTTCACTGATTGCCAGAGTTGCTTTCCCCAGTGGCTCATTGGGTGGATGCCTTATATCTATGTTTTTGTTTTTTTAAATTTTTTTCATTCATTCATTCATTCATTCATTCATTCATATAGGCTTCACGCCCACGTGCTTTTTGGCTATCAATCCCTTCTGTTGCAGGCAGATGGCTTTAATTGCAAGTGACAGAGTCTACTTTGAACCATCCTTAGTAATGACTGGGATTCAAGAGAGAATTGAGCATGCGTGGATCCAGAGGTTCAGATTCTCTCATAAGGATTCTGCCTCTCTCTTTATTTCTTTTAGGTTACATTCTCAGGACAGAGTTTCTCCAGGGCAGATGGCCTTCTAGAGCTCCAGACTTAATATTTTCTGCACCCAAATCTCAGAAGGAAAAAGATTATTTTTATCCTGTTCAGTTTCTGAGACATGCCTCTGATAGGCCTTACTTCGGAGCCCTTTAGAGCCGGGAGCTCCTCCATCAGCCAGTGTGGCTCAGGCCACCCAGGTAGAGGGAGAGGTGGGAACCTTTGAGCGCTAGAGGCTGAGGACTGGGCTGTCCTTGAGGAAGAGATATGGGACAAAACAAAGACCAATAAAAACAGCTGTGTACTGCTTCTCTGAATTACCATGTTAAATAGGATTTGGATCAGACAGGCCTGGTTAGACTATTAACTCCACCACTTACATGTTCCGACCATGTCTTCTCAGGCAAGCTGCTTAAGTACACTAAGCCTCAGTTTATTTGGTTAGTGAGGACAGTGATCGTACCTATATCAAAAGGTAAATGGTAAAAATCTGAAGAAAATAAAGAACCCAACAAAGTGCATAGCACATAATAGGGATTCAATAAATATTGGCAATTTTTATAGGCAATTCTCATAATCTGGCAACTCTAGAAATGACCAAGAATGACAGAGTAGACGTTTGTATTGTTTTTTCTGTTTTTGAACCAGAAAGGAGTCATTCCACACATTTCAAGAGATCAGTATCAAACAAAATTAAAAATATTTGGTTATTCTTTCCTTGAACTGTTAGAACCAACTCTAGGAAACTAAGACCATGGGTTCCTCTGCTCAGTTACTTAAAGAAAAGAAGATTGAAGAAAAAGGCAAACTGGACCCTTATCTCGTGCCTGTCCTAGAGCCACTGATCTGACCTCCACTGAGGGGCTTCTCCTTCAACCCCTGTGCTACCTTGGACTGCAGCCCACCCCGCCTTCCTCTACATGGTGACCCCAGTGTAGATGTAGTTATCAGAATTTTTCCTTTCCATTCTCTTTTGTGGCGGTTCAAGAGGTTAATCAATATGTCTACATAGTCTCTCCCCTCCGTGGAGCAGCTATCTCTGACCTTCTCCTATCCTATGCATAGAGCATGGGGGGAGACACAGCTTTGCTTTAGCAACCAAGGAAGACTTTCTGACAGATGCCAGTCTGTGACTGTGTAGCGGCCAAGAGGGCAGACTCAGCAGCCAAGCTGCCCCAGCTCAAATCCCAACTCTGGTGCTCACCATGTGAGCTTGGGTTTGGATGACTTCACAGAGTCATTGTGAAAAGTAGAGGAGTTAATACACTCAAAGCACTTAGAACAGTGAGCTAATGGTAAGCACCATAAAGGAACCATAGAAGTGTAAGCCATTACTGTTAACTGTGATCTTAAACTCTCAGGATTTACATCATCGGATCCCCGTGAGGAAGAGATGGGAGAGGGCAGAAAACAATCTGTCAAGGATAATGGGCTGAACTACCCTGTGGGTGGCGTTCAGCCACTATAGGGAGACTGAAAGAGGCAGAAAATAGACTTTGTTTCTGCAAGATGCAGTCAGGAACATGAGACAAAAGCAATCCAAACAACATTACAGAAGATGTCTTAAGACACTGGGATCGATTACCAATGAGTGCCTGAAAGTAAGAGCCATGAGGAGTCACCTTGTATTGCAGGTGGGGGGACCACATTAATGAGGACATGGGGATTGAACCAGGCTCTGAAGAAAGGGAAATATTTGCATTGATGGGAAGGACCTCTATGGTAGTAGCATAAACAAAGACGTAGTACCCGGGTTTGGCTGCTACAGAAGTTTCAAGAGTTTATGTAGAAGAGGGTGGTGGTTAAGCTGCAACTTTAGCCAGTGTTGAGGATGGAAGGAGTTTGGACGTAATAACATTTAGCCAACAGGGAGTCTTTGGACAGAGAAATGACCTGCTGATGGCAGCGTTCAAGGAGCTGTACTCCAGTGGGAGTGAGCCTGGTGAAGCTAAGTATGGAGAGTGCAGAGGAAGGGACCAGTTCATTCAGTACTTATGCATAGAGGCCCTATTATGTGCCAGGGACTCATGTTCCCAGGATCCAGACAGACAAGGCCTGTGCTTTCAGGATGCTTAAAATGTAGTAAGTCCCAAATGATCCACTCAGGGAACACTGATGGATGCTGAAATTATTCAGCATGAGGTTTTTAGAGAATAGGATGTTCATATAGTCTCAGATTCTTGCTGCACAGATGACATATTAATTACAAGGAAGTGGGCTCTTCTTGGTGGCAAGATTTAATGTTCCCACCTTAACCAAATGACTGGGCCTAGTGTAATTGAGTTGAGATTTTCTCATGTGCTGCCATCCCAGTTAGATACTCTTTTTTTTTTTTTTTTTTTAATTTTTTTTTCAACGTTTATTTATTTTTGGGACAGAGAGAGACAGAGCATGAATGGGGGAGGGGCAGAGAGAGAGGGAGACACAGAATCGGAAACAGGCTCCAGGCTCCGAGCCATCAGCCCAGAGCCTGACGCGGGGCTCGAACTCCCGGACCGCGAGATCGTGACCTGGCTGAAGTCGGACGCTTAACCGACTGCGCCACCCAGGCGCCCCCCCCAGTTAGATACTCTTAACAGAAGCATATAAACAGAATCTTGTCATTGGGGAACGATTAGACAAATCAGAATATGGGACATAAATAAGGCAGCTGACCTGAGTGTAAAGAAAATTAAATGTCTTTGAAAACAAACAGAAAGAGTTGGGTGGGAGGGGAGGGGGTGTAGATTAAAGGAGAACAAAGCAGGGATTGGCAAACTTTATAGGCCAAGGGCTAATCCAGCTCACTGCCTGTTTTGGTAAATAAAGTTCTGTTGGAACACAGACACATTCGTTCTCCTGCTTCTATGCAACAGCAGCAGAGTAGAAGAGTTGCCACAGAGACCCTGTGACCCACAAAGCCTAAAATATTTACCACCTGCCCCTTTATAGAAAAACTTTCAAGACCCCTGGAATACAGAAAGCAACATAATAACCAAAGGCAGTCCCTGAATCTTGGTTAGTTCCTGTATCAGGGTGAAAAAATGAAAGCATCAGTAAACAATTTCAGGGCAACTGGAGAAATTCAAATAAAGAGTGCATTTTAGATGACGTTCCTGGATTCATGTGAATTATTTTAGGTATGACAGCTGTAGTGTGGCTGTGTTGCACGGTTTCCTTACGTTTTTTAATTTTAATTTTAATTTATTTTTTTTAAATGTGTATTTATTTTGAGAGAGAGAGAGAGAGAAGAGTGCAATTTGGGGAGGAACAGAGGGAGAGAAGGAGAGAGAATCCCAAGCAGGCTCCGTGCTGTCAGCACGGAGCCTGACATGGGACTTGAAGTCACAAACCGTGAGATTGTGACCTGAGCCACGATCAAAGTTGGATGCTTAACTGACTGAGCCACCCAGGTGCTCCTAGAGACAAAACAAATGTACAAAACTGTTAATTGATCAATCTAGATGAAGGGCATATAAGTGTTTATTATACTTTTCTTTCCACAGTTCTATAGATATAAAAATGTTCAAAATAAAATTTAATTAAAAAAATTTAAACCCAACGGAGGGGTTAATTTAGGGGTCACTTTTAGTGGCCCAGATGTCATTTTTCTGTAGGCTCTGGCCCTACCTAGCTACTGATGCTGTCTTCTGGGACATTTCTTTATGATAGAGGAAACACTGGAGAGTGAAGGTGGGCTGCCTGTCCCCTAAAGATTGCTGTCACTCTGGAAGGCAGCCCCAGCATGGTCTTTTTTTTTGTAACTTGGGGATTTTGCTTATTATCTCTTTTGCACAGTAATTCCATCAAGCTGGTGAATCTGCTCTCCATATTTATCAGCACATGGCTAACAGCAGCTGGGTTCATCCATTTGGTGAGTATCCTTGAAGATGCTTCAGCTCTGGCTTTTCTGCAACAGGTACCCCCCCTGCGTCATTTTATTACCTGAAATTTTTCTCCCTGAAGAGAAACTTCAGCCTAGCTCAAGAATGTAAGAGAAGGAGAGGCAACTGCACAATTGTCTGGGTGTCCAACCCTATACCCCAAACTAATTCCGAATGGTGAATGATGTTCGCTCCATTAACCTGCATTTTTCGGCTCACCGGGTTGGGGGGGATTTTTCATTCTGTCTGCAGTAACTCCAGGCAGCCACAAGATGGCAGTGGTTCCTCAGCCAACACTTGAAAATGTGTTGGTGACAAGGTTGAAAGTTTGACCCACATCTCTTAATGAACAACAAATTCAGATCCCTTAATTTCCCTCCACTTCCCCCTTACAAAAAGCTACCTTCGATTCTTTTGCCTGATTGCTTGTCAAGTTATTTTGTATCTCAAAAATGTTAATTCTTTTAAATTAATGACTCTTTGAAAGGCTTATATTATTAAGTCAAGCTATTCTCACCTCCTGGAGGCCGACTTTTATTCCTGCTTTTAGGGAACACAGCTTTTGTTGGAAGCATGTTTCATACAAACACAAACTGTTAAAACTGGAAGGAGCCTCATCTAATTCTGAAGATTTGAGTAAAAGTGCCTTTCCCTTGCTGAGGAAAGCCTCTATCTGCGTTAAGTGAGAGGAAGGGTACATTTAGTTACCTAACATCACTGGGATTTATATAATTACCATGCAGAGGAAGGCAGCCTGGCATGGAAGTCGACTATTAGATCTGATGGCTCCCCACCCACCCCTTTGTGTTGATGGAATTCTTGGCTGAAATCACTCTTGGTAGGTAATCACCCCAATCACAAATGTGGTCTTTGGTAGGCCAGTGAGCTCACCTTACTATCTTGTGAAGTTGCTTCTGCTTCACCAGGAAACCTCCGCGAAAATGGCACGTTGGGATCAAGAAGTCATGTGTGAAAGAGGCTAAGTTCTGGACCCTTTCTGCAGAGGAAGAGCGGGAGGCCTGGGGGTTTGGAGGCCTGGAGGCTCACTGCCCACAGGGGCTGTGCTGGTGGAACAGTGGCACGTTATATTGCAGGGTTGGGATCTGGGGTAGACCTGGAGGCCCAGCCCACCCATCTCCCTCTCGCCCGAATTATCTCTCTTGCCTACCTCACAACTTGTTGGTGGATCAAATTCGATGGGAAGTGTTTTGTAAAGTCTAAAGCAGAGATGGGCAGCCTGCACCCCTGGGGCCAAAGGGCTCCCAATTCATCCACGCCCCTTTAGTGTAAGTATTGCTTCTGGCTGATTCACCTTCTGCAGAGTTGAGTTGTTGCTACAGAGATCACAAACTGTGTTGCGCAGAACTGAAAATGTTTACTATCTTTTCCTTTATGGAAAAAGCTTGCTGACCCTTGGTCTGACGAGTTGCACAAAAGCAAATTGTTCTCATGAGCTCGATTTTCATGCTCTCAGGGAAATTCCTGCCATTTGCAGGGTACAGCCATCCCTGACATTCTGCAAAGTCAGGAGAGCAAAGTCAGACTCCGAGAGATGCTGTTTGGGGTCCGGGTGTAAGATCTGCATGAGGGAGGCCCACCGGGCAATCGCCTTGGTCAGAATGATGAAAGGACGAGGCCCTTTGTGGGAGAGTTTAGAATTTCTTGGGGAGTGCATGAGCCAGGCCCTCAAAGACTGAGCAGGAACTCACAGAGAAAGGTCAGGGCAGGGCTCTCTGGCTTTTCCCTTGAAGAGGATACTGTAAAACGTAGCCAGGGGCAATGCCTTAAAATTCAGCTGGCTTCAAATCTTTAACAATGAGAAGAAAACCTAGGGATATTTACCTTTGTTTCTTCCCCTCTTTGTCCCAATCAGCTAGGAAGATATGTTTCTGTTACAGCCTCTCCACTTTCTCTGTTACCTGTCTGGGGTGGGGGAGTGGGGCAGTAGGGGGATGGGAAGCTGGATTCTGAGTCATCACTACAGAACGTACCCGGGCAGCAGACACCTTGTGTTGAGGTGGCCGTGTATCCGGAAGCAGCCCGCTGGAGTTTTTGTGTCCCTGGTTTATCATATGTATATAATGTCATCCTTTTTCTTCCCTGTCCCCTTGCTTTAGGTGGAGAATTCAGGGGACCCATGGGAAAATTTCCAAAACAACCAGGCTCTTACGTATTGGGAATGCGTCTATTTACTCATGGTCACAATGTCCACTGTTGGCTATGGGGATGTTTACGCAAAAACCACACTTGGGCGCCTCTTCATGGTCTTCTTCATCCTCGGGGGACTGGTAAAAGCTCTTTATTATGATGTTGATTTTTATGGTCATTAATATTTTCCATTATCCATTTCTTTAAAGCTTTGTATTTTGATTCTGTTTCTTCATTGCAAGCAAGTGATTGCCTTAGTGTTACAATCAGACCGAGTACATCCAAATGCAATGGTGGCTTTACTGCATATTTCTTTGGTATATGAGACTTGTTCCCCAGAGACCCAGGCACACTGCCCTTGTCAGGGTCAGCCTTTTCACCAGGAGGAAACCTAATTGTCTTAAGAAAGTGATGCTCACTTATTAAGTGGGAGTGTCTGTTCTTTAGTAATATGATTCAGTAGCTGATACCCTCTGCAAGGACAGTTGCTGTCACCTGACCCAGTAGATGCTATAGATACTCGGTAGACAGTTTGCGGTTTCAAGAGCTCCCCCACATCCTTCACGATCCTCTCCTAACTTCCAACAAACACTGTGGCCGGGGGCCTGCCCCAGAGAGTAGGGTCCCCGCAGAGGATGCAAAGCCTACTGGTCTCATGCAGGTGGACATCATTAGGTGAGCCGAGGGTGGTTTTGTAAAGAACCAACCAACTCCATTATGCAGCGACACATGGGATTTTTCCCTCCCCCTTTGTAAGTCAGAAGGTTCTGCTCTTTGCTTTTCTGGTCTTTGCAGGTCATAACAGTCAGTTAGGATGTAATTTTTGAAAGGGGGATTTCTGGCAGCATATTGGGGGTTGCTGCATTTTGTCTTTCAAAGTAACTTAGGTGAAGTTTAGATGTTTGCACTGTTATGTGGTAAGTGATTAGAATCCTACTTCACACACAGCTTTCACATGTGTCCACGGCACATACATTTGTACTATGCATATACATCTCTCTGTTCTGTATGCATACGACATATATACATTTTAAAAATGTATATTAAATGTACATGTGCGTGTGTAAGCTAACACAAGCATTTCCTCAGCATCAGGGAGGTCCCTGTAGGTAACGAGACCCACTTATGCAGCCACAAGCACAATGTTTGTTGGGCAAAACATGGCAGTTTTGTGTTTCTCCTTTCTTCTCCACCCCCCCCCCCCCATGATTTCCTAAATTTACCTTTTGTGCTTTTTAGTGATTTTTTTTTTTTACTGGATAAGTTTATATTATTTTAATCTTCTTTTGATGTTTATTGTCTTTCATCACTCATAAAGGCATTGATTCTCCTGTGAATTTTAGCTAGAAAGAAAGTCTTCTCTTGCAGTTGTGTGTGTGTGTGTGTGTGTGCGTGTGTGTGTGTGTGTGTGTGTGTGATTTCACCAGCATGCACCCCCTTTACTGACTTTCCTTTAGCAAGAAGTGCTAGATGTCAACTTATTTATTCCTGTCTCTTTTGTATTTTTCTCGACTGCGATTTTTTTATTTTATTTATTTATTTTTTTTTAGTTGTCCGGGTTGGTTAATGTTTGTTTTGTCCTGTGTATTTTCAGGAGCTTGCCTTTTTGTGCCTTTATTTTTACAACCCACCACAGTGGTATATACCTTTGCAGTTCTAACCCCTTTGTGTTTTCGGATCTTAGTGTTCCGACCCCCCCACCCCCTCTGAAAAGGTCACCCCCTTTCTTTGGCCTGTCTTTTCAGTCTCTCTTCTGTCTCCTGTCTTCTCCTCAGGCCATGTTTGCCAGCTACGTCCCTGAAATCATAGAATTAATAGGAAACCGCAAGAAATACGGGGGCTCCTATAGTGCGGTTAGTGGAAGAAAGTAAGTATGCCAAGAGGTTTTGCTGCCTCTGCTGCGGTAGAATCCTCTCTGCATGCCATTTTTTTTTTTGGCTCTTGTTTCTTTGTTTCATGCATGTAGGCAATGTTTGCCCGCTACGTGCCCGAAATTGCTGCTCTCATCCTGAATCGGAATAAATTCGGCGGGACTTTTAACAAACATGGAGGCAGAAAGTAAGTCAGTTACATCAGAAAAGATGTGGTTGAATGACTTTCAAGAGCCCCTATGGCGGTGACACCTGAATCCCGCCCCTCCCTCCTCCTACCCAGGTGCTTCTGTGAGGGAAGGGCCATATTCTGTGTGGGGTGTGACGTCACCTGTGGACTGACTATCCAGACCTGTGCCCACCCGTTCGTGCCTTTCTTCCCCACCTGTCTTTCTGAGAGACCCACTGTGTTTCTCCTGGAACGGGTTGTAGGTAACTGGGCCTGTATCTTCTGTTCTAATCCCTACCAAGTAAACCAAGCTCATTCAACTGGCTTAGTGATTACATTCTGGTGCCCCAGACTAAGGTGATGCCATACTATGGGGTTGTTTTCGTGCAGCAATAACATGGGATCATACTCCAGCAGGGAAGTCTTAGGGAGGGCAAGAAAAAGGTCACCTTGCCTGCTGTAAAGGCATCGTGGCAGCCAGGAAACCAATTCTCTTTAGCCAGGAGGCACCGAACGGGTCCTCAAAGGGACTCATTACTCAGCTGAAATTCCTCCTGGGCAAGACGTATTACATTTATGGTATGTTAGGGTACCACATGCTATTCCTGATGGTCTTTTGTTTGACTTCCCATGCATCAGTGCTTTCTTCTTGGGGACTATTTCAGTTTGTGTTCAGATCGTTTTATTGATATCAATACCAGTGTCTGGGTTCGTTATCAACCTGAAATTTGACTCCTAAGTAAACGGCAGGGCCTTACCATCTCTGTCTTCTGCCAGAGCACTGTCTTGGGAGGAGAAGGCCTCCGGAGAGGCGGGGATGGTGGCAACCATTCTTTACTTTTTTTTTTTTTTTTTAACTTTTTCTTGGGCACTCAGCCTTGTTTTTGTTGTTTCTGGGTTTTTGTTTTAACTTCCACAAAGTAAGAGGTATATAGCTTTAAAGTACAGCTCAAGGGATTTGTACCTATGTACACACCCAGTAATTACCATGCAGATGAAGATGAGAATATTTTCATCACTCAGGCCCCTTCCTGGTCATAGAAGCTCCTATCACATAACTAGGTCCCCCTCCCCCAGTACATTTTCAGGTGAACTCTTGAATAGCCTATTTTGCTTTTTAAGAGAAAATAAAACTATAGCATTGCCTTTCCCCATCCTCCACCCCCGTCTCCTCTGGGCCCTGTAATCATGTTGGATGGAGCAAACCTCATCTCCTGTCGGTGATTCCAGTGCATCCTGAGCTCAGGTGTCCTGTCCTTCCTTCAGAAAATGAAGAGGTGGAAAATAAAAAGACTCATTTTCTTGAACTGCCCACAGGACACCAGTTTCCTTTCAAAGGAACAAAGGACAGTGAGCGAGAGGAGGCCAGTTGGCGTCTCGTCTGTAGAGGCAGCACGTTCCTCCACCTTTCCTCTAATGGAGCCCTCCTCTCCCTATTATCTTAACAACCCTGGATGAGATTAGAACCAAGCTGTTCTGATTTCTGGGCCATTGGTTGGATCCAAAAGGCCAGATAAGTCCAGAGATTCCCATTGGTCATTTATTCCATTGCCAAGAGAAAAACAGCTCCTCTGTCCATTTTGCCTTTAAGGTGTGAACAGGTCGCCATAAAGCAGAAGGCATTCCGAGGGCATGGGCTCTCTTTATTCCTCCCACCCCACTACCTCGGCCAGCATTTCCTTGTCACTGCCCCCGAAGAAGCCAATAAAGTCAATCGCCCCCAAGTCCATGCTGAAAATACTTCTTGACTCTCCGTCCAGGTAAAATTTTTTTTCCCTCTAGTTTCCCTAGTCCGGTGCGGGTGGGCCTGGTGGCAGGTGGCTTTTGTTGGTGGGCAACCCAGATGAGGACTGAGACCAGCAGTCACTCACCCACCCCTGGTCTGATCCCATCATCTTTTTGCCCTGGCACCTCCACTCAAACCCCCGAGTGCTGATGACTTCAGATCACAGACTCCCCGCAGCTTTTGTTCTGTCTCCATCTCTGTCATCTTTTACCACCGGCTTTTAGCCTGGTGTTTTCTCTGTCTCTTTTTTTCTTCTCCCTTTAGGAAAATACACACTTTGCTTTTAATGTTCTCTTTGGGTCTCTGATGTCCCCCGACCCTGAGGACAGAGAGTCGGTCCTGTCATCAACACTGGGACCGTTCACTTTACTTTACGCATTGTTTCCTGGTTCAAAAGCTAATTACTAAGTAGTTTAAAGAAGCCCTTTGGTCACTTAGATCTTTCATCAGAAAATATAAGCTTGGGAAAGGAACGGTAATAAAGGGCCATTAGCACCCTTTGTTTGATGTTGTTTTTCCAGTCAGTAGAACAAGATTGATGAAATGTTATGTTTGGCCAAAATTTGAGTTTTCATTTGGAATTCAGCGTTGAGAGAATGGGCTGTCAGAATCAATAAGTTTTCTTTCGCTTGGGATATGGGCATGTGGTAGTAATTAGCAATATAAGGTCTTTAGTTGAGCAACCAAGCATGGATTCTGGCAGCAAACATAATGAGAAACTACAGTTGTTCTATTTCTAACGTCAAAAAGTTTCCAGATAAAATTAAATGCATTTGCAAAGGGAAAGCAGCTAAACTTTGTTGAAAGATAGAACTCAGACTCTTAAAATAGCGTGCTTTGCCCTGTGTTTTTGTGTATGCAAAAATACATGTGCTGTATTCATGGATACACGTATGTACACTCTTCTCCCCAGGATTTCATCAAGTGAATGCCCAGAATGTAATTAAAACATATACATAGTTAAGGGATTTGTTTACACATGTATATCTTACTCAGAAATACTCTAACAATGCATTAACTTGTCAGAGAATTTAAGGTAACTTGTGACCCAAAAGCTTTGGAGACACACAACTTTGAAATCTAAAGATGATTTAAAGTAAACACACACACACACACACACACACACACACACACACACGCACATTAGGCAGAAAAGTTCAGGGTTTTGTTTACGCAACACCCAATTTCAGGATATTGGAGAACATGGAGGTTTTGTTGGCACCTCATTTTTGGTTTTGATCAATGTGTTTGACATAATGTGAACACTTCATATAGCATCCCCGGCACGTCCTCACCGTCAACATGGGATCAAAGGCCTGGCCTGGCTTCCTCCAACATTCGCTTCAGTATGCCTCACTTGACCTCCCACAGGACATCCAGAGCCAGCAGTAGATGTGGGGACATGTCAGCTATTCTCTATCTTATTATGATGCATCAGGGCTCCTAAGAATAGGAATTGGGTGTCAATAACCAGAGGTTCAATGAGTGGCCTCGGCAGGCAGTCTCTGTGGGTTGGAGGTCTTGGGGACAATTGTCCTTTCGGGCTGAGACCCCAGGTCTTATTCAAAAGGGTAGCCTGCCTACGGCCCAGCTGACCCCCGGGGCCGATGCCTCCTCCTTCCCTTCATGTAAGGCCAAAGCTGCTCAGAGGTGGGGGAGCAGCGGGGTGAGGCTCCCATGGCCTTTGGGTCCCAGCTTGCTCTCCTTCCTCCCACGGCCCTTGCCGTTCCCCCCTGAGATTTCCTCTCTGCGTGTGACTCAGCCACTCCTGGTTAGTTTATGAGAACTGACAAGATCATGGTCTGAGGTCACATGGCCAAGGGCCATGGAAAATAATCAGCCACAGAGAGGAATCCATCTGTTGTAACCCCCTTGTTAGAGGTGGCCGGGCCAGGGAGCCATCCAGACCTTGTGTTTCCCATGATGGGCTTCTGGGGCCCCCAACTGAGGCAGTCCTAGGCCAGGTGTTTGGGACAAGGAAGAATGGGATAGGTTTGGATTATTCTTCTGATTTCTGTAGCCAAATGCTGAGAGGACACACAGAGAGGACAAGGTATAATAGACGACAAGGAGAAGGCAAAGGGGACCAGGGAGGTGAATGAAGTCTTCTTGAAGGAGAGGTTCTGTGGCTGAATGAGGAGGCTAGGCCTCTCTTCTGGTTGAGGGAACCATTGTCACAGACTAAGCTAGCTCTAATTTCAATTCAGGAAGGTTGTTTGTGAAACTTAAATACCGTGGCTTCTCTCAGAACTCTTCTTTATATAGACAAAGCTTGGGTCGCAAGCTTTTGGGGGCACTTGTAGATGAGAAGTGACTCGTTACAGCCCAGAGCCCTAAGACTGCCTTCTCTGACAGTAAGAATACCTACAAACTTGCATATCGCTAAATTCTCACAGCAACCACCAAAGGGAAGTATTATCTCCATTTGCAGTGGGCGAGGAAACTGAGGAACAGAGAGGTTATGTGACTTGCCTGATGTCACACAGCTAACAAAGGGCGCATCTAGGGTTTGAACCAAGGGGCAATCTGCTTCACTGGGCCGTGCTGCCTCTGAAGATCATCTCCTGAGACCCCTTTTTGTTCTGAACCTCATGATCCTATGGTTGTTCTTCCACCTCTACCCATAAGTGGGGCCACAACACCGTGCACATGATGGAAAGGAAGAGAAATGCACGAGTATCACTGTGGTCCTGTGTTTCCCTTCTGCTCACCTACTGCCTCTAAGGATCCTCGCCCCA
This sequence comes from Herpailurus yagouaroundi, assembly GCF_014898765.1. Lineage (NCBI taxonomy): Eukaryota > Metazoa > Chordata > Mammalia > Carnivora > Felidae > Herpailurus > Herpailurus yagouaroundi. Next base: position 17,703,343 of record NW_024412404.1, on the reverse strand, counting down.
CCCCAAGGACAAAAAGGTGGGGAGGGGACTGAACCATCTCTTCCTTGATTTTTCTCATTTGGTTAGACTAGGAATGTATTTACCTCTTGTACACTTGTAACAATGAGGGGCTCTCAAGGATAGACAGACGGATCATTGACCAAAATTGTGCCTTATTTGTGGGTCTCAACACTTTCAACCTCTTCCTGGGGAGCTCACTTCCTAGGTTACCAGCCATGGCAGATTGTAGTGATCTGCCAGATGCAGACACCCTCCTAGGCAGAGTCCATCTGCATGGCATCTTAAGAAGAGCATTCCCTGCCCTGGCAGACATATCCACCTGGCTTCCTTCGGTTTAGAGAACTTCTTTGGTGGTGGGTTCTTAACTGTCAGAGAAAATTAGAGTAGCAGGACCTCCCTCCCTCCCGCCTGCCCCGAAAGTCCTCTGCAAGATCCACTCTCTAGGTTTATTGCAGAGCTGTAGGTGGAAGTGTTACCCTCAGGAGGCTGGGTCTTCCTGGGGGGAGTAAGGCAGTCTGCCTTCAACATGGCCTCAGGATTGTAAAAGGGAGCCCTAAAGCCATAGAGGTTGGCAGAATGTATCATGCTTTTCCATTTAAAAATGAAAACAGAGTACTTTATTATGTTCTTTAATGTGGTGGTTATATTTTAAAGAGTTTTCAATAATTTAGACAAGAATTTCAAGAGCTAAGAAATACTAGAGCACAATTAGTTTCCTGCCTCACTCTCCATTCCTGTTATCATTTCCACTTGCTCATTTTCAGTCCACGGATGTTCACTGAGCCCCTCTGTGCCCGGCACAATGAGGGTTGTGTTGGATGCCAAGGATTCGGTGGTGAGCAAGCGACCTGTGGGACTTGTCCTCAAGGACATTACAGTCGCCAGGAGGTTACAGGCAATGAGCAAGGCTATGACTGAAGAAAATACCAAGTACAAATGTTCATACATGTGGCAAAAATGAACATGAAAAAGACTAAGATCCTATTATAGAGCAAAACAGGGGTGACTTACTGTAAAGAGGTCCTGGGAGGTGACCTTTCAGAGGAGGGGATGTCACAGCCTGTTCCATGGCTGTGCACCCCAGCTTTTGTTACTCCTAGGCTGAGAGGAGTCAACACCCTAGTTTTAAAATTCATATCACACGGACTCCGCTTACAACCATTGGTCTTTGGTCCTACTACCGTGGTCCTACAACCATGGGAGTAAGTCTTAAAATCTTTTTTTCCTTTCAGGCTCTATTTCGCCTGTATAGTATACTCTCCACAGACTTACCAGGAGAGGGTACCCTGTGTATCTTCCCTGGTTCCTTATTAGCGGGTTCTTATTAAATTCTGTGTCTCCTCATATCAGAAATGGTCTCCTCATCCATCTCTCTCTGTGGCTTTTGTTCCTTTATGAGACCACTTTCTATTCCCTCCTGCCTGGCTGTCTTGAAATTCCGCTCCATTTTCTCCACCATGCTCAACCTTTGCCTGCTGTGGTTCTAGACCAATTTTTGCTTTTTCAAAGAATTAGAATCTTAAACGATCTGCTGTGCCCAAACAGGCATTACCGATGACCCTTGATCAACATGGGCTTGAACCGCACAGGTCCACTTACACGTGGATTGTTTGAGATAAATACAGTACAGAACTGTAAATGTGTTTTCTCTGCCTTGGGATTTTCTTAACATTTCCTTTTCTCCAGCTTGCTTTATGGTAAGAATACAGTCTGTGCCATATGTAACACATAAAATAGGTGTCAATCGACTGTTTATGTTATTGGTAAGGCTTCCAGTCAATGATAGGCTATTAGTAGTCAAGTTTTGGGGAGTCAAAAGTTACATGTGGAGTTTTGACTTCACAGGGGTCGGTGCCTTGACCCCCATGTTGTTCAAAGGTCAAGCATATTTCTTTATAAACACTCACTCAGTCTACCCCATAGCCATCCCCCCAACCCCAGCCTAGGGGAACTAGCGTGAGTCATGCCTTCACCGTCCATTCCACATGTGATTATTGAGAGCTTGCTACACACAGGCACTGGGTATAAATGTACTTCTTCAAACCCATGAAGATTTCCAAATATGCCACATCTCTCTTGAGCTATGCATTATATTATTTGGCCACTAAAGTGGCTGGGGAGTTCAAAATCAGAGCTTATTTAAGCCTCTCCTCTTGGTTCCCAGAGGTGACCGTCTTCCTATAATAACATTTCCATGTGTACTTTTTCTGATAAGGGCTGATTCCAGCACTTGGGAATAGGATGTGGGGTTAATTCATGTGGTATTGTCTTGGGCCAAGTACCATGGGCCTCCTTTCCTTTCCCGTCTACGTACAGCTTGGGCAACACTCACTCTCGCTTCTGCAAAAAACCTGACATGGTGGGTGGGGGGGTTACTCCTGGAGAGAGTGTTTCCTATAAGGTGCCATTTATGATTTCTAGATCACAGACATCACTCTGGTTGAAATGTGACTGAGGCTTTGCATTTCACACAAACGTCTGTCCTTTGACAGGGAAGCCATTCAGTCCTCTCCTTGCATGGCCCATGTGATTCCCAGCCTGAACTCCCAGCAATGTTTTCAGATTCCTAGATTTTAAAGGCCATAAATTAGCAAATCATCAACATATCACCAGGAAGGATCATCTGGTAGCCATTCTAGTCAGAAGGAAACACAGGCCCCAATAACTGATCTTCACAAAGATAGGAAGAACTGTAGACAGACAGATACAGTAAATAGGAAGACAAACAGATAATTCAAGTTGACAGACCATCTTGGACTGATTAGACATTCTGCTTTGATTAACATTAAACTTTTGGGGGAGGAAAAAAGAATTGAGATTGCCCTAATACTTTGGAAAAATGACCCCTTTACTACTTCTGAAATTCAGAACCGAGGGGCAGATACCGAAAGCAAGTGTCATTAGATGCTGTATTGTATAATGTAACATGCTAGGTATTCCTTTCTGATGAGAGGGGTCTTGGTGGGTGTGGATGTGGGCGCTTCTTTCTTTGCATCTGCTTTGGATTCTTGTAAGCCACATCTTCAGCCCCTTTCAAACTTGAAGCTCTATTTAAAGAGACTTGGATGCATATTAAATCAATTTCCTGATAATACCTAATGGAGTGAAGGCTTGCCCCACCCTCCCCCCTCCACTTTCTTGCTGTCTCTCTTCCTTTCCACACACTTTTCAAAATGTTCCAGCTATTGTTCTGAAAACAAGAATAGAAATGTAGGTGGGAGATGAACTGTGTACCTAAAAAAAAAAAAAAGTCATATTCAAACCTAGACTTTTGCTCTCAGATAGTCTTTCCTCCATAAAAAAAAAAAAAAGAAAGAAAGAATTTTGAATATGACTTTTCTAATTATAATCCCTAAAGAATCTTTCTGCTCAGCCTCATGTTTGAATGGGTGAATCCTCCCTGGGTAGTTTCCAAATCTAAACAACAAACACCACCATGTGAGAGTAAGTTTCACCGTGTTTTCTGTCTTCCTGCTATGTCATTTCTTGTGTTGGAAGCCTTTCCAGAGCCACACAAAGTGGTTCCTAGTAGACTTGGGTGTGGCCCACTGCTGCTGCCATCATACACTGAAAATAAACCAGGAAACTCTCTAGCTGTCCAAGCCCAGTGTCTCCTTCTAGTAAACTTACAGGCTGTTGTAATGTGAAACTCATGAAAACCTGATTCTGTGTCTCTCAGGGTTTGGGCTCCCACATCTAGTACAAGTGTTGCATGACAATGATCTGTTCCCACCCCGGAACCATGGGGACTGCTCCAGATATGGTACCAGTTGTCAGTAAAAGCAATCTCATCCCCCCTTCCTATCCCTTCTTAACTAGGGGACATAGAGGCAGTTCGGAGGTAGATTCATGCCCGTCTCTGGCGAGGCTTTGCAACCTTAGCCACTGAACTCAAAGGCAAATGCTGGCTAGGATATAGAACAGATTTAGGAAAGTTGCCATCCCAGCATGTTTGCTCAGCTAACAAGTATGTGACCCCCTGCTATGTTCTAGTCACTGCGCTAAGTGCTGTGGCTAAAGAATGAGCAAGAAAATGTGGTTCTTGCTCTCCTGGAGCTTACCTGAGACTTTGACCAATCAGAACCATCCAAGGAACAAGCGGTAGCTAAATAGAGACTTGATTATGTAGGGGAATCATCCCAGTGAAATGCTCTTTGGCAGGAATTTTGTTCAATAAAATCGTAAAGACTGCAAACATTTCAGAGGGAATGCTTCCAAAAGCATCGGATAATTCATATTGTTAAAATGTACCCTTTGGAGCAGTTTTGGGCGAAGGTAATAGCGGGGTGACTTGTGCACCTAAAAACCTATGGTTTTAATGATGGGCCCAGTAAAAGAGGGATATGGAGAGACTTGGGAAGGTGGGGGAGCTGCTGACGCTACCCTAAGTGCCCCTGTGGTGTATTATGTCTCAGCCGACCCTGACACCTATAAACTCCTCCCAGTTCTTACCTGTGTAACAGATGCTGGAGGCCAGTTGAGGCCTTTGCAAGTGTGCTGGATCTACTCAGAGGGGATTGGATAGCTGGCAGCATATGCTAGCAGGGCCAACACCCTTGGGTGTGGCTGGGGAACAAGGCCAGGATGTGTCAACTTGATTGTCATTATGGGAAGGTAGTCCCAACAACATATGCTCTAGGGCCATGATGCATGATTTACCCGGAGTGTTAGCAGGGAGGTGGGGCTCGCTTTGCACATCAAAGCTAACAGACCTCCCCTTTACCAGGGCAAAAGTAAGAGCCATTTCTGTGCTTGGACTCATTATCCCCCCATTCCGCCTTCATCCCCGAAGGGTATGGTTGACCTTGGCCTTAGTCTTCTCTTCTCTTGGTGCCTCTTATTCAGAAGCAGCATTACCAAGTAGAGACAGGCAAATCTACTTTGATCTGCATAGAGGAAAGTGCTATTCAGTGCCCTGATTTCTCTTAAGATTGGAAGAACCAGGTCAAAGGAAGATTGACTTGCTTGAAAATGGCCAAAGCCTACCAAGTCTGCAGTAAAGGGATGAATAAAATGTGGAAGGGCAAGGGTATTGGGAAGAGACACAGTGTAATTTGTGAGAGAGTCAGGTAGTTATGGAATTGCTCACTTAAGATCGGTGTATAATTCCTCTTGGGGGAAGGAAGGAAAGAAGGGTGGGGAGAGAAAGAAACCCAAACAATACCAGCATACTGGGTTGTTGTGAAAATTAAGTGAGAAATTAAGGTTAAGGTAAACAACTCTTCCAGTTAGGGGCTCTTTGATTATAGGCAACAGAAACTGGTTCTTGCTAACTTGAGCAGGAGAGGAATTTTTTTGGAAGGTTAGAGTACCTTATAGAATTCAGAGAAAAATTGAAGAGCAAGATCCCAGAAAGGACAGAGTTGAGCCAGGCAAGCAGCTCTGGGACCCAGCAAGCAGAAACTCAGGGATAGTCATTATAGGGCTTTGCACGAGGATGGATCCCACTGTGAACTTAGTGTCACTCCATTCAAGGCTGAGAAGTATTGATTGGCCTAGTTCGGGCAGGGAAACTTGATTAAAGTTCCCAACACTGTATCTCATTGGGGATGACTGGTTCCCCAAATTAAAAATGAGGTGCCATTGACAGAAGAGAGGGTGTGGGCTGCACATGTCAGTACAACCAATGCCTCCTGAGGTTCTCAGAATTTATTTTCAAGACGTGGACTGAGGCTTCCTTTGGGCAACAAGCTACAAAAGATATTTGATCATTCCTTGGGCATGGTCTAATTATGGAGATGTAATTGTGATCTAGGATGGTGGAGGTATAGATATAGACCCCTCTGGTGTTGTTTAGGTCCTGACCATCTGCATATGATCAGATGCACCTACTTTGTGCAGAAAGTTCTGTTCTGGTCAGGACATCTCAGTATTCACTGTTGGCACTCCCAATAGTCTGTCCTGTGACCTTGCGGCTCTGTTTTATAGAGGTGCCTTTGCTGCACTGTTGGGATCTATTTGCTCAGCCTTCTGCCCCTTTTTAGGGAAACTGCAAAACAGCCTGTGTCTTCCAGAATAGCTCTATTGACAGCTGGATAAGATGATTACTTTGTTCTCTTCCTCACTAGGAGGGAGAAGGCATTTCCTTTCTTTGTAATTAGCAAAGTACTAGCTGTGGCCCTGGGTAGGAAGTCTTATCTCCAAACCTCCTTGGGCTTTTTGTTTGCTTGTTTTGTTTTTTCATTTGTTCTAACCAGAAATGGCTAAAGCCAGCGTTTGGGATTATGGCCTCAAAACACACTCACAGTTGTTTTGATTTCATTTTTGCCCTCCTTACATGTACTGTTCTCTCACAAACTCGAAACAGATCTGGGGTAGCAGAATCAGCCAATGATCTGACAATCTTGCAGTTAACTAATGGTTATGTTTCTTCTACACTTACAATGGCATCAGGTGTCCAAGACAAGCACACCTTACCAACCAGTCCATTGGTCAGTAGATAGTTCTGGAAAGTCTAGCAAGCTTTGGAGGTCCTGAGCCAGGTCCTTAGGTGGAATGGAAGTGATGGGTCCCTAGGTGGAGTGGAAGTGATGGGTTTTGGAGTGATGGGGGTTCGGAGCTGATGACCAGGAAAGAATTCTTGAGACATCTTTGGCGCAAAAAAGTTGATTTTATTAAAGCATGGGGACAGGACCTGTGTGCAGAAAGAGTTGCACTGGGCTTGTGAGGAGTGACTGGTTATATATACTATGGAGTTGGGGGAGGTGAAGCCAAGAGGAAGTTTCTTAAAGGGATTTCCATATGCTAAAACTCACAGATTACTGAGGGCCTAGTTTTGTCAAACTAAGGTAAGGTGTTTTTTTTTTTTTTTTTTTTTTTTCCCTCTAGCAAAACATCATTAAGATAGTAGGAGTTCCTGGAGATTAGGCTATTGATAAGATTGCCCCTTTCTGGTAATTTTACTAAGATATTTGTAAACTGATAGAGACTCTGTCAATGTAACCATTTGTTTTCTGTCCTTTCCTTTGTTCTTGGGGAGGCAGAAGTGCCTAAGGAATATCACACATATCCCACCTCGGTGGGGGGGCCATGCAGGGTGTCGGGTGGCTTGCCTTATGCTCCCTCATCAGAAGGATGGGACCTGCACAGTCTGGAGCTAGCTTTTGTTGGCCATAGGTGAACTGCCCTGCGTGGACGTCAGTTCCTTTGGGACTGGCTGTCAGTACAGGAGGAAGTGGGAAGGCAGGAATTGGATTAGTCTCCTTCCTTTTAGGCAGTGGGGTCCTGCACTTCACAGGAAAACCTGGTTAACAGTCATCCTGAAGGACATGATCCAAAGTAGGGGAAGCCGTGGGACAAAGCAGTCACAGAAAGCACCACCAGGTGATACAGAAGGTCAAGCCCAGAATCTGCCTAAACCTTAGCTTGTGTGAGACTCTTGGAGAGATAGTTCTGTGGACACTGAATGGTTCAAATTCAACCTTGGAGGGATAACTTTAAATTTTAGTACTGACCACTGTGTGCTTTGGGTTGTGGGGTCTCTTGCTGCCCCCAGCCTGCTTTCTATGTGATAAAATGCTGCTGAATTTCCCTGACAAGTCCTTCTTAAAATTCATTCCCACCAAGCCAGTGGACACCATTGGGGTGTGGGCGGGGGGCAGGGGGAGGTTGGGGGAGGTTGGATGGAAAGAGCATGATTAGAAGTCTCAGCAGAAAGACAGAAGAGATTCTAGCATATGTATTTGATATAAATATTATAGTTTTACAGAGACATCTAGATCAATATATGCCACATTTCATCTACCTCTCTGACAAAGTGAGCACAATGTATTCAGGGAAAGCTGTATAGGATTTTCAATTTACTCTGTGTGATTTATTGTGACAGGATAGCTATGGGTTTTTTAAGTTCTTTATACTTGTTCCAGTAAAAATGGATATAGTATCTTTAAAAATAAACAGCCCAGAGCTGTGCATTTCACATTGTCTTCCTAGAATGAGGCTCTGCTAAAGAGCGATGTGAGACCTCCCTGCCCCCAGGGGGGACCTGATGCAGGCAGATTTGCCTCAGTCCTTGCTCTTTAGCTGTTTTGAGGGGGGGGGGGTGCGGTGTGGAGGGTGAACAGGGAACTGAATTAGGAAGTACTGCCGACGTCTAGACGAGATGTGATGGTAGCCTGGACTAGAAGGGCAGAGAGCTAGAACTCTGTGGGGGGATCCATCAGTGTCGGTGGGAACAGCCCAGTCAGTCTGGGCTCCTTCATTTTGTAGTGACTGGCCCCAGTCTCCTGACTCCCAGCCCAGCGGCATCAGCCCTCCCTCTATCTAGAAGGCACCAAACCAAGGGGGTAGGGCTGCTCTTGCTCTGCCACTCACCTTGTACTGAATCTCTGGGCCTCAGTTTCCACATCCAAATAGCAGGTACTAGACTAAACATTCACCAGGGTCTATTCTCATACTAAGATAAACATGAGACTGTGGAGTGGAGCCCATTACTTTTCAGGCTCTAAGAAACACTACCTGAATCTTAAAAATGTGTAGATTTTAGTTTTCATCCAGCTAACCTCAGCCTCAGTGAGTCTCTGGAGGCCTCATTCACTGGAGCCTTGAAGAGTTTGGGGGCTCCCTCGGCATCCTCCTCTTATGCCTCCTGCCCTTGGTCACCTCCCCTAAGTTGTCCGTTCTGAAAAGCCGCAGTGGAACTAAGCTCAGAAACAGGTTCCAACTCAACTGGGGCATCCTGGCTTCCCTTGGACATCTCTAAGAAGGATAGGAGAGTGATTGAGGAGAATGTGTGGGATTGCATTCTGGAGGCAGAGATGCTTAATGATGAGAGAGGCATACTCACGGTCGTTTAGTGAAGATATACCCATTAAACAAGCAGTTGGCAATTTTCTGGTGAGCCCTGATAGAGTTTGTAATAGTCAAGCATTATTCTTAAGGTTGTCACACTCATCCACTGATGCCACACTTGCTCATGACACATCAGTCCAGCCTGTGTTTATAGAGCCCTGCCCCCAAACCAGGCCTGTTTGCTTATACTGGATGAGTAACTCTTTTCCACAGAATGCCATCTGCTACTATTTTGGCATTTAAGATGCTTCTTCATGCATCTGAGAGGAATCTTTTGATCCAGCCATTAACATTAGTTTATCCCAAGAAAGACTTGTTTACAGAACTTGACAAAGTTTTAAAAACCCAAAAGTCCTATCCGATCAGAAATCGTTATTGATTTAAGCTTGTTGGCCATCTTCACAAACCATGCGGCCAGGCCCTGTAAATATCAGTCATTAAGACTGATAAGATTGACATTAAGATAGACTAATCAGTAGTCTGAAGAAGTTCAAATCTAGAGCCTCATTGGGAACAGCATTAGTTACCTTCATAGTGTAACTTTCCTAAATATTCTCCACTGTACATGGATCATTTAGGTTTTCCGTATCTTCAGGATCCTTGGACTGGAGAGGCGGTCCTGGGTCGGACATAGCATACAATGTTTAAAATGGATATTTGCATCACTTTGCCATCCCTTGACTGGCCAAATTGTGTGGCTTAAGTTTAAAAACTTGATTTAGAGTTTCTGCCTCACTCACAGTATCTAGTGATGCTGCAATACTGTGATGTTTTTAAAAAGAAAATTTTTTTTAATGTTTATTTATTTTTGAGAGAGAGCTCGAGTAGGGTAGGGGTAGAGAGAGGGAAATACCGAATTGAAAGCAGGCTCCAGGCTCTGAGCAACAGCACAGAGCCTGATGTGGTGCTTGAACCCATGAACCATGAGATCATGACCTGAACTGAAGCTGGACGCTTCACTGACTGAGCCACTCAGGTGCCCCAACACTGTGATGTCTTAAGTGAGAATGATCTTCGTCCATCCCGGTCCCCGGCTAAGTCTCTCTCCTGGTCCAGTAAGGACCCCTCCATCATCCCCTCCACTGTGTGATGAGGAGGGCATCCTGCTGGCCCAGCTCTGCCTGCCATAAAGAGTGGAACCTGGAATACTCCATCCTCTGCTCTCTGCCCTCTATCACCTTCATCTGAACAAGCATTAGAGTCGGGGACCTGGGTCACATCCTGGGCAAGTCACTTTCTTGCTGTGGGATGTCAGGCATGCGGCTTAAGGAAATTGAGGTTAAGAGAGGTTATCTGCAGTGATATAGGTCGTAGGAACATAGGGTTGTTTAGGATTAGGTGAGATTCCAGGGGCCGTAGAGCACTTTACATCTGTTACCTACTGATTTATAGATATCACACGAATCCCACCATTTAATAATGCTTACAATGGCCCAGGCCCTTTACTAGGCTCTTCGCATGTATTATCTATTTAAATAAATCCTCAAGATAACCTCATGAATCAGGAACTAGCACCAGCCCCTCAGAGACTCTGACTTTATAGTTGTGAAATGCAGAATTGGTATCTTGCCCAAGACTATTCAGTTATTTAGTGTCTGAGCTGAGCTAACACGGGGCTATCAAAGTACGAATCTCACATGGTAGGTTTGTAGGTGTCATGGAATCTGGCAGAGACAGTTTTGGATGAGGATCTCTTTGGCATTCTTCAAATCATGCACCATGAACAACCATCACTCTATGTACAAGGAGGACACGCCCTGCTCTCAGTCTTGAATATTTTCAATTATATTTTCAATCACAGAGGACATAAGAAATTCTGCTTCTCTTCTCCCTGAAATAACATCCTTCCCCAAACTGCTGTCCCTGGAATTTTCGAAAGTCTTGCAAATGTTTCTGGAAAATAAATTTCCCTTTTTGCCATCCATCCCTTGTACTCCTGCAGGCCCCTGGTGCTTCCTCAGACGTAGGCTGGTGAGAGCAGATCTTCTAATGCAGATGCTGAGTTAGAGAGGCGACTTCTCCCCATCCATCAACTCTAACTGCATTCAAACATGTTCAATATGTGGGCTTCTTGATAACTTCCACTGTATGGAAAACAAAATGGAGGGAAATGATTATTGGCACAAAAGGAGGAAGTCATAAATCTTCAAATCAGATATAGGACAGATTGGAACAATATGGGTCCTCCAAGGTTGCCATGATAATGTACCTAATAACTCTCCTTGGGCAAAAAGGCAATCTGCTTTCAATCAATCTCGCTTTTTCTGAGCAAAAATACCAATTATGTTGAAGGAAGATTTTTTTTCTTCCTTTTTGATAAAGGCTGCTCTCCACCCCAGAAATCATGCTGTAGCTAAAAGATATATATTCTCAATTGTCTAGAATGGTATTGGACAGCTAGCATCAAATGAGAAAAGTCAATCCTTTTTTTCTCCCCTCTCCTGCCTGCATTTGTCTACTTCTTAAGAGAAGTGAAAGCTAATTAAAGGCTTAAGGGATAATATTGATTGCATTGGAATATATTTCATATGTACCCAGCACATTTTCAACTGAGAGAACCCTGACTCTTTCTAAGGCTGAATAAATCAGCTGGCAGGGCCTTTGATTCAAGGGTGAGAGGGTGAACTCAAATCCTTCCCTTCTTGCACATCTGTCCTAGAGACGAATGATTTCAGAAGAGGGAGAGGCGATGCTGGCCGATGTTCATTCAGGCCTTTGCGTACAGGATGGGAAGGATGGATGTTCGGGCATTTACCCAGACCTATCATTGATTTGAGTCCAGCTTTGAATAATCACCAGGCTTCTACTGGTATAGAACTTTGAGCTTTGCAATGCCTGAGGCGGGAAGCTAGCTGGATGGTATTAGCCTCTCAGCTCCCTCATCTATTGAACGGGGATAGGGAGCTTGCCCAGGATCACACACGTCTTTGGGGGCAGAGCAGGGAATCCCATCTGGCTTATTTTCGCATCCAGGTGAGAGGAAGGGCCCAACCCAGAACTGTCCTGTGGAGGCGCCCGTGCATTGGATTCATGCTGGGCTTATTCTCAATCATAGACGTCTGTAGGCAGAAAGCATTAGAGTTGCCCCATGCAGCCCCACATGTCAGATCAGGAGGGAGGTCCTATTTCTCTCTCACTTTCTGAACATACTTGGCAAAGTCAAAATCAGAGATCTTATGCAAAACATGCAAATTCATTTGCAGCCTGTTTCGTCCATATAAATGCACGTGTCACAAGAAATATTTTAAGATATGACATGATAAAAACGTATATAACCCGAGCGTTCTGTTTACGTCCTATAGTCTCACACGCTGTGTATTTCAGGAGGGAGTTAGTCATGTGGGTTTGGGGCATTTGGAATGGGTGGCCAAGGGACCTCCCTGTACCTGGCTGGCACTTGCTAGAGAATAAAGTGATCATGCTGGGATGTCTCTTCTGAGGCAGCCACTGACAATCTTTCCTCCCTGCGATGGCCTCCGCTTGCCCGGCCACTAAGTGCAGCACCGTAACAATAACAGTCCATAATGGTGATATTATTAACTGCATTGTGCATATTATTGATTTACTCTTTGTTCTGCATCATTATCCTTTCACCAATGAGTTTACTGCCTTATTCTCACATACTTAGTCAAGCACCAAATTACAACGAAAGGGCAGGCTCTTGTAATGGCATCTAATGGAACATTGCATAAGTGATCATCACTTCCTCCCATTATGCGCTGCCTCCAGCCAATGAGCTTTCTGCCTTATTGGAATGTGCACAGAGCAATTATGAGGTGCAAGGGACCTAGCCATTCTAAATTTTTTCCCACGAAATTACCATGCTTCGATGTTCACCACCTACCCATGCCTCAGAGCCCAGCCAGGGATTCAGCCTCTGTCGCTAGCAGCCTGAGAGGCACAGGGACCTGGGCTGAGCCCCTTGCTACAGTCTTCTTATTAGAAGCCAGCAGGTTTCATCTCCACAGTGAGGCCCCTGCTTTGGGTCATGGGGCTAACTCGTGCACTGAAGTGCTTATTCCTGATTGAGCATTGGATAGCAAATGTACGTGGCCATGGTACAGCCAGGTTGGTTCAGATTCATCAGATTGGTCTGGGAGCCCAAAGATATTGGGGGGACTGTTGTCCCGGCAGTTCTGGAAAAGAGGCTCATCTCCTCAGGGGGAGCCACCATCTCCAGAAACAGAAGTCCACACCTCCCTGGATCAAGGCAAACAATTCCAGCCTCATCCCTTTCTAGCTTCTCCCCATCTTGAAGTAAATTCCTTCGGCTCTCATGGAAATCCCAGGCACCCTGAGGAGGTAGCTATCTGGGGATGGACAGCCTGCTGCTGATCTCCGATTCCATAGGCGTGCCATCCCCATTTAGCCCTGAGTAATGCTCACTTACTGTAAAGTGTTACATGCCCCCATTGTCAGAGGAGTTATGGCGGAAAAATGCAAAATTTCCTTTTTACTGCTTATGGCCAGCAGAGCCCATAACGTGTCAAGCCGCACATTAGCCACCCTGATAAAAGTCCGCTTTCTTACACACAAAATCATCGTTTCAGCAAGATTTGTTATCTCATTACCTGATAAGCTCTATGTCATAAACCAAGACCCATTCGGTAAATCTCTCAGGAGGACGCTTTGTGGGCAGAAAGGGAAAGATCGGAATCTGCAAGGGACTTGATAATGCAGCATTTAAGCGCACGCATAATGTCACTTATTGTTAAAGGCATAAAACCACTTGGCCAAACGGTTGGGCTTTTAATAGGATTTTGTGCAGCATCAGGTGAGAAGCCATATGCCTTTTCTGTCTCGGAGTCTCTGAACACCTGCCAGCACCGCTGCTTTGCCTCACAGCCCTCTGGGGATGGGAGCTGGGCTTTAATTGAGGCCTCGGGAGGAGAAGAATGCTTCCCCGCAGCTGTGCGCTTCCTCTGTCTTGCCTGGGGTGGGTGCTGGGTCCTCGATGGGTTGGCCCCATCTAACTGGCTTCTCCTGTTCAGGCACATTGTGGTCTGTGGACACATCACTCTGGAGAGTGTTTCCAACTTCCTGAAGGACTTCCTGCACAAGGACCGGGATGATGTCAACGTGGAGATTGTCTTTCTTCACAAGTAAGGGGCCCCTGCTGTTTCAAGACCCTCCACTCAACCAGGCTTCCTGAGGAGGGCTCACTGAATATCTGTGGAGTGGTGGTATGGGGGCAGTGTTGGAGGGTAGTGCAGAGTTGAATCAGCCATGTGGCCTCCTTAGAGAGGACAGTCTGGAACCAATGGAAAGGGAACATTAGTTCAGTGGTGAGAACACCACCTGCCTCTGTGGAGCAACTCTGGCAAATAACAGTGAAGTTCATTATGGGTCAGATACGTCATTACCATCCCATCAGCTGTCTGAATCTATTTGATCCAGGTGTGTCCACAGTGTCTGGTGTGGAAGATTAGCTGTCTCGTGTGGATTCTTTACAAGTGCAGGAGGGACATAGTGGCCAGGAAAGACACAGACATAAGAGGAAGCAGGGTATAATGTAATGGAAACAGTTGCAACAATAATTCCCATTTCTAGAAACCTCCGCTGTAGGACACTGTGCTACTCCCCGTGCATAAGTTCTCTTCTTTAATCAACACAGGGAGTAAAAGTACATGCTGTGAACTCAGAGTGCTCCATGTGAATCTTGACTCAATCAGTTACTCGCTGAATAAGTTACTTAACCTCCCTGGGCCTCAGTTTTTACATTCAGTAGATGAGGAGATCACAATGGTTTTGATCTCCTTTCTTGGGCTGTAGAGAGAATGAAAAGAAGTAAGCCATGTCAAGAATGAATCAGGCACACAGCAAGCGTTCAATAAATGTTAGCTAGTATTATGAAAGATAAAATATATTTGGCTAGATAAACAACATAGAAGGTGGGTCTTATCATGTTTGTTGTGCAGTGGAAGAAAGCAAGAGATCTCCTTCTGCTCAGTGTTGTTGGGGTTTTAAGCTTCATCTGACCCCCATTTAGGTAAAAGGTAGTCAGCCACAGGGATAGAGAGTTCTGGGACTCGGGCATGTTGATGTGAGTGGCACTGTTTTCTTTTCTGATGGAAATGGGCCATCATAGGGCCAGCACTAGCCCCAATTTACCAAGAGACAAAGCTCATGTGTGGTGCTAGCTCCATAGGGGGTTGACAGCCCACAACTCAATCCTGCTCTGAGATCCCACAGCAGTTGACTTTCCTATAAGCTTCTGTTCTGTGCGTCTCCTTCCTTTTGACAGTTGTTCACAGAATACCAAACTGGCTGCCATGTTTGAGCACACCAGCATTTTTTTCTTCTCAGCGCTGAATTCTCCAAGTTCTGAAAAGACCGGCCAGGCTATGAACACAGGAGCAGAACTCACAGATCAATTCAGCGCTTTAGCCTCTCATTACCAGCTGAGGGGCCCATCCTCTGCTGAGCACTATGGAAGGTTCAAGAGAAGTATAGTGTGTAGGTCCTGCCCTCATTGGGCATTTCAAGATGAGCATGTGTGCAACAGCTAGAGCTCAACATCCATGCTATATTCACTGACTGAGGTCAGTTTAGTCACATGGCAGAATCGCATGGGGCATTTGCATCAGGGAGAGACCACCACTTCTTACATGACCAGGCAGACTTTCTGAGAGGGGCCAGACCAGTAATGGATCTCGAAGACTGGTTGCATTTGCACAGGCACCTGTTTCTCATCCACTACTTGAGTCTGAACCAACAAGCTGGCTGCTAATGCCTCACTTGCTGGGATTCACCTCCACGTCCCCAGCATCTGTCAGCATCAGCTTTGTCGTAGACGGCCCAGTTAATTAACCTCTTGAAACTTTGGGTTAATAACATCCCTTCCTCTAGGGTTGTTTTGAGGTTTAAATGAGTTAATACTTGTCAAGTGCTTAGAATGGTATCTGCCACATAGTAAATGCTCAAAAACATGAACAACTCTTACTAAGTACTTAATGAATGTTAGGCAAGCATTGACCAACACAGGTCTTGGTACCTAGAAGGTTCAAACGAAATATCATCTGCCATCTAGCATAGTACTTTATAGAGAACAGATATTTTTCATCTTTGCAGAAGTAATAAATGAATGAATAGGTCAATCAGTGCTTTAGTCCTTGTCCTCCAATGGGAAAGGTATCTGTATGGCTCACACTAAGAATGACGAATAGCGTACACATGTGTGAACCGAGAACAGTACCAAGAGTAAATTCATTCTGTCTGTGGCTGCTCAGAGGTGACATGTTTTGATCCAGGCCCCAGGAGATGAGAAGTCCATAGGGCTGAGAAGCAAGGAAGAGGCTTTGAGGGAGGGAAGAGCAGTAGGCTCTGCCAGGGGCACCTTTGACTAATCTCTGAGGTCACAGCTCGGTCTCTCTATTCGTAGAATAGCGATTCCATTCATAACAAAATGAAAGACATTTTGCCCCATAGGCCTCAGACTCTGTGAAGATTGTGAACTGCTTCATTTTACCTTGGTACTGGTTTGGGTTTTCAGTGGGCTGGGGTTTTACTCCTCTTGAGTGTGACCATTTCATTTCTGCAAGAAACGGGGCTGCTTTGAAAGTGAAAGCCTTTTCCTAGGGCTTTCTTTTTGGAAGTCAGAGAGAAAGGAGGCCATGGAGGCAGAAATACCCAAGTCTGTTATATTAATGGCTGTTTCTTCTCTCCCTGCCAGCATTTCCCCTAACCTGGAGCTAGAAGCTCTGTTCAAACGACATTTTACTCAGGTGGAATTTTATCAGGGTTCAGTCCTCAATCCACATGATCTTGCAAGAGTCAAGGTAAGAAGGAAGAGGTGACTTCTGCTTTTACTCCATCTGAGAGGGGGACTGACTCTGTGGTGAGGGCATATGCCTTCCAGGATGGCCAAGAGTCACCCCCATTCCCCTAATGCCATAAGTCAGTATGCCACCAGCCTTGACATCACCCTTCCACTGGCCCCAGGGCTTTGTTCTCTGGCACCTGCCTTCTTTCACTTGAAATAGTCGTAAAATTAGTTCCCTCAATATCCACACTCTTCAAGGAAGCAGACTAGTTGTAGGGACTCAGTAGACTCATATACAACATGATAATAAAGTAATTCCCATGTTAAATACTGAAATTAGACTCAAAGTAGCTCTGAAATCTATTATTTACATTGGAGAGGAACATGAAGGGTAAAGTATAAATAAAATGTGACCAGGCCATAAAACATTTTGAGCTTCCTTTTTTTTGGCCCCCACTAAAGACTAAAAGTGAAACACTAAACATGCAGATATCTGATATCACTTAGTGATAGGCTAATCTTTCATTCCCAAATCTGCTAAGTTAGAATCTTCTTATAAAGCAGACCTGAGGTTTATAAAGGAAAGGGCTATAGCAAAGTGACATCTGGTACTTTGCTCATTTTGTATCGGTTTTGTGAGCACATTCGATATTTGCATGGCAGTGGGTATAGATTAATATTGTGAATCCACTGACATCTAAATGCTCACTGTGGTCCCAACATAATTTAGTAAATCATGTAATTGGCAAACATGGATAAGCCAGAAGGATTTGGGTAAATTCTTTGGGTTATTAAAGAAAACTAGAGACAATTTGTGACATACCATGGAGGAAACCGTGGCCCCCCCACCAAATGCAGGGATGGTCTGTTAAGTACAACAAACCAGGGAGGACGGATTGCAGACCTGAGCCAGCACGAGAATTCTTATGCTTATAGAGTCCAGTTAATCTTAATATTATCCAGACAGGATCCAAGTTATGACTTAATGTGAAATCTAATGAGAACTTGGAGAAAATAGTTACTGTTCAAGGACCTAATTTAGATGCAAGCAATTATTAGCATAACTCATCATTCCCTCAAAGGAATCAATCTTTTTTTGGCTCATGTTTAGATAAGTCGGTAGGTTTTGAGGTCATCTGGAACACATCATTTCATACACATGGATGTGTTGTCTTTTGAGTATCTGAATGCTAATTCAGTACTAAACGATACCAAGCTGTTATCTGATTTAGGGCTCTTATTGCCTTCTATGCCACAGTTAAGATGTGAACAAGATCAGATGAAGGACTTTGGAGTCTCAATTTCTGAATCCCCGACTACTCAGTTAACTTGGTAACCTGAGAGGAGGGGTTTAGTCTGCCTAATGCCATTTCCCGACTGGAAAAATTAGGATGATGGTGTAGATCCGTTGGTTGGGAAAGGAGGCAGGGAGGGGGACTGAAAGCCTTAATTAATTGTTATGTGAAGAAATCTGGAAAGATTATACCTAAGTGACTGTGCAAAATGAAAAGTATAATTACCAAGGTACATGTCGTACCCTCTAATGGCAACAAGATAAAATGTTTATACCATAATAAGAATTTGCAGCCTATACTTTTGACAAAAAAAAAAAAGATAATCTCCCAGGATTATTTTTTTTCTTTCCTTGGAAACTACCAGGTTCCCCAAAAGCTGTCAACAGAGAAAGATTGCAAACCAAGCATGGCTATTTATATGTTTGTGTTCTGTGATCTTCCTTTTGGTGTCTTAGATAGAGTCAGCAGATGCGTGCCTAATCCTTGCCAATAAGTACTGCGCTGACCCTGATGCTGAAGACGCCTCCAACATCATGAGGTAACGCCGGGGAGGCCAGGGAAGGCTCTGGGCTTGGCACTCTGCAGCCCATTGGCTGCACTTTGGGGTTCTCTGCAGAGCACCATCTCTGTGGGACCTTCTTTCCCCCATAAGACACCCTACACCTTGCCACAAGCATAGGTGTGGGGGGAGCTGAGCCACTGGTGGCTGTGGAGGGCGATGACACAAGACAAGCTTATCCTTGGCGAATGGGAGCCCTGGGGCTCACAACTGGTTTTGGGATTGAGATATTTTGGACAGGACTGGGAAAGGAAAGATAGATTTAGATGGGTACAGGCCTTCTTTCAGAAGAACACTGTTCTGTGACAACAAAATGATGGATGAGTTAAGATATTTGGCTCCAGAGAGTTAAAGCCCCTTAGGATTCTTCTCCCCTCCCATGTACATTGCAGAGTAAAGAGAACTGGGAGGGAACCATAAAGAGACACTTCCGGAGAAGAGACCAAAGAGAAGACATCTCACTCCCACTACATTCCCAAGAACGCTTGCCTAATTGTGAGCAGCCATCCTTTGGTCCAGACAGACCGCCCTCTCCCCACATCCTGGTTTGCCACCATGTCCTGGGAATTTACCTGGGGTGAGGGCTTAGGGAGCTGCTTCCTCACCAGGCTCCCATTGCCCTTCCTTCGTTTCTCATCAGTGGCCCCCAAGTGACATGAGCTCTTCCGTCGCTGAGTTGGGGGAGCTCCTCCAGTGCATTTGGGATGAGCGTGTCTTTCCCTCAGCATCTGGACCTTGTGTCTGGCAAGCGACAGCTGGCACAGTGTTCTCTTTCCTCCCGCTTCTCTTTGGCAATATGCTCAGTGCAGTTGTTTTAAGGAAGTTGATGCATGAACTCTTGTAAGCGTGGGACTTGCCAGCCTACGGGGAGATGATGGAATGGGGACATGTGTCCACACCTCGGTCCGCCCACTAGTCACAGCTGGAAAGTGACTACAACAGCTCAGCAGAGAGTGCTTCAGTGAGCCTTTCCTTGAACTAGGATTTCCATCCTTCCCTGCGTTTTTGTGTCATTTGAAATGATAAAAATGTCCCTTTTAAGGAACTAGGCTTCATTATCTTCAGATTTGCAAACATAAAAAACAAGAGAAGATAAAGCTTAATGTTTTGATCCCCCCAGAGAAGTTTAGGGCTAGGGCTTTTTTTTTTTTCCCCCAAAAGTGAATAATTGAAATGAATAATAGCTTTGAAACGGGCAATTCTCTTAATCGCAGTATTTTACTTAAGTGCGGTAGGGCTAATATGAAGACATGTAAGTTATCAGGGTGATTGGCATGATGCCAAGACATAAAACTTCCCGAACAAAGTTACCATCATAAGTTTAATGATGCCATTCATTAACCAGAATCAGAACTAAGGCGCAGGCAGCAAAAGGGAACAGGAAACTCAGGGTTAAAAATGGGCTCTGTCTTTCCCTTATTTGTATAATCCTCCTTTCTCCTTAGTTTAATGAGACCAGTCTGCCCCTTTTGAAATTAAAATGTCAAAGATCCATTTGAAATGAGCTAATGCAGAAAAACTGGCTGATGCTATGAGCAGAATTCTGAGGGCTGACTGAGGCTCAAAGTCCTTGAGTTATTAAGCATGAGCCAACACAACACTTCTTCAAAAATAAAATGAATTCCTTCAAGTGCAAAAGCCCAGGATGAATTTGTGCAGGCAGAAGCGTACGAGTGATCCATTTCCTAAATTCACAAGTTGTAGCTTTTCAGCCGAAATGGCTCCCTGGCTGCCTTCTCTCCATTTTTGCACAAAAAAGGCATGGAGCACAGAGCAGTTTCTTGGTGTGAAGTTTGTGAGGGTGGTCACAATAAACGCACTTGCATTTCTGAGTAGGCTTGGGAGGTGGGCCTTTCTGTGGAATTCCATTCCTTCCTTGTCACAAAGGAAATGTATAATGTCACCTCTGACAGAGTCGGTAATGACAAAAACCATAACTTACACGTGGAGAGAGCTTTTAATGATTTCAAAGCATTTCCACATCTGGTCTTTCATTTGCTGCTCATACCAGAACCTGTGAAGTAAATAAAGCAGGTACTGTTGCCCCCAATGTCCAGATGAGGAAACAGTCACAAAGAGCCCAGGGATTTCCTGAAGGTCACCTAGTTCCTTCGTACAGGACTGGGACTGGAATCCAGGTGTTTCTCTTCTTCCACCTGTAGCCCAGTGACTGTGTCAGGGAGCAGAAGCGAGGGTTGGGGGAGGGGACGGGCAGTGGTCCATAGAGAGCATGGACTGAAGGCGGTTTGAGCCGGGCGATTTTCTATCAGACTGTGACCCCTGCCAGGCCTCGGTACTTATCGCCAACCAGCATTAAAGTTGTCATTTAGACACCAGTATCTATCGAAAGCTGAGTCATTGATCCTGTCTTAAGAGCCCGGCTCAGAAATCATTTTTGTGAGTGGCCATGTGTGTGTGACAATTAGCATCATTTGTCAGACTGCTTGTTTGATTTGTCATCGTTGTCTCAAGTTAACTTAGAGAATTGGACTCAGAGCAAACAGTTTCTAGGCTCGTCCCTAGGGTATGTGAGATTGTAAGCCGTCAGCCCCATGAGTTGGCTCCATGAGTTGAGCTTCCTTTATTTAGACGCCTAGCCCACGACCCCTGCTCCAGAGCCCCCACCCCAGTGCACACATACTCACATGCCAACACCAAGGCACCACAGGACTGCTTTCTTCTTCTATGCCCAGGACACAGTCTGTGGCCGTTTTGTGATTTCTTTTTCACACCACCATGGGGTACAGCAATGGACACACAGTTTAACTTGGCCCTGTGCCTCAAGCTCTCTGGATGGGCCTGGCTGCTGGCCCCACATTCACTCCATTTGGGTGTAATCAAATCAATGTCCCCATCAGACTCCAAGGGTTAGGCAGATCCTGCCTCAACTCTGGTTCTTTCTTTTTCAGAGTAATCTCCATAAAGAACTACCATCCGAAGATAAGAATCATCACTCAGATGCTGCAGTATCACAACAAGGTAGGTCAGTGACAGCCTAGCCCAGGCTCAAATATGCACATGTGTGTCCAGCTACACACGCGCGCACACACACACACACACACACGTATG
The DNA here is from genome assembly GCF_014898765.1 of Herpailurus yagouaroundi. Classification (NCBI taxonomy): domain Eukaryota; kingdom Metazoa; phylum Chordata; class Mammalia; order Carnivora; family Felidae; genus Herpailurus; species Herpailurus yagouaroundi. The sequence goes on along the minus strand of NW_024412404.1, from coordinate 17,681,868 downwards.
CACACACGTGCACACATATGCACACACATGCTGCTACAATCCAAAGCCCTGGAAAAGGGGGTGGTGGGTAAAAACCTCCCTGGGACTTTTTTGCAGTGCAAACACCTTGTTTACAGTTGGTCACTGAAAGGAAGCATGTGTTCCTTCATGTTTTCAATAGGAAGCATCTATTAGGCCCCAGGTTCAGAACATTGATGCGATCTTAGATCCCATTTCAACAACTCCCACTTTCATGTGCTGCACGTATTTCTTCATTCGGTATTTACTGACTACCTACCAGGTGGTCAACACGCTACCTTGACCTCCCTAACCCCTCCATGGGGAGTCCTATGTTGTACCCTCAGGGGCTTCGCAGTCAAGGTGTAAAGAGTGTCCCGGGCAAGTGATAGGACTTTTCTACCTGGCACCATGTGACCTGGAAGAACAGATCACATGCTGGGTGGAGACTGTGGAATCTGGCATTCTCACCCTCAAGATGAGAACTGGCATTGTTGAATTCGGGAACATAGCTGCTCTCCGGAGATTAAACATAAAGGAATTTTCCTAGTGTTTTAGTTTACAGGAGGACTGGAAAGAAAACAAACGGAGTCTATGTTGTTTCCCTTGTGATTTCTTCCCAGTCTCTCATTCAAAGGCACTGATCCTTCACCCAGCTTGTCATTAAATTCCCAGGAAAACAGCTTTGGGGGAGGGAAGGTGGCACCTTTCTCTGTTCGATATGGAACCGGTTATGCCCGTAATGAGGCTCAGAAACTGGAGGCTCAGTACCTGGAACCAGGTGTCCTGTCTGAACAGAATAACTCCCTGCTGGGTTATGAGTGAGTGCGTGTCCCATCTTATAGGCCATATTCCCTACGAAATAGGCAGTCAGGTGACCCAGAGAAGACCCTACTCTGCCAAATGCACCAGTGCCATGCCATTATTTCTTAATTGCTGGCAAGTGCTGTCCCATTTTGCTGTGTGGAGGCTCATCAGAGGCCATTGCTGAGTGGAGCCTGCTGTCGGTGACCGGCCTACCACTTGGGTCTGCTGCCCACTGCCCAACCCTCGGCAGGTGGTTCCACTGTAGAACGTGTTGCGTTCCAGCCAGTGGGGCTTGGTGATGAGCACCCAAGGTCACATTGTCCTGTTTGTCTTGGGAAAACCCAAGGACATTGAAGAGATAAAGTAAGATATTGGTAACTCACAAGGATTAGGCCAGAGAAGTTTTTATTGACAGCAGCCCCTGTAGGTAGAGGTAAATTTTATTAGCCAGGCTGTGGCTGGTGACAGCTCCTAAGGCAATAAACTCTTCTTTCATTTATGATATGAAATTTCATTTAGTGTGAGAGTGTTCTAAGCTGTTGTTTAGATTTTTGGCTGAATTTAGATTGAATAGGAAAATTAATGTTATATGTTTAGAAAGGGATGTCGGTTCCTTTTTTTCTCTCCTTCCAATGAGTGCTGATTCAGCATCTTCAAGAAATTAAGGAGGATTTCAGCGATGCGATTCATGTCAAGCTCAAAGTAGCAAAGTAGCTCAACGGACCTAGGATCCAGATGGTACCTAGGCAGTACTCATGTGACCGTAGCAAGCTGAATGACTTTTACAAACTGCTTCATTGTAATTATTCAGAAATAAGGATGAATGGCATCAACTGATCCATGATTATTTGCTTAAAACACATTTTGGGGGCACCTGGGTGTCTCAGTCGATTAAGCGTCTGACTCTTGATTTTGGCTCAGGGTCGTGGGATTGAGCCTGGCATCAGGCTCCACGCATCAGATTCTCTCTCCCCCCCACTTTGCCCCTCTCCCCATTCCAAATAAATAAACAAACAAATAAATAAATAAATACCCCACACATTTTATTTAGAACCACCCCAATCTATTTGGGTTTCAGAGTAAGGCAAAATCACATATGAGACTTTGCCCCTGTAGGATTAGTAAGGGTACAAGGTACAGAGTGACCTTGACACAGGGCATTTTTCTCTCTCATTTCATTTCTCTCTTCTAGAGAAAGCAGCATGTCCACCGGTGACTGTCATGCCGTTCCTCATGGAATTGCAAGTGGACATTTGTCACCCTGCTTTATAATTGTGCTGTTCCATGAGATGCTTCCCCCTAACCTTTAATATGTTTTTCTTCCCATTACCTTATAATAGTATTTTTCTTCCTCTCTCTGTACTTTCTCTTCACCCGTGCCTAAATGCCCAAAGATGTCCACCCATTAAAACTCTCTTTCTTGAAAGAACCTGGTATGTGTATGTAAACTTAAGTTACATTGAACGTATTTCAAGTGCTAATTAATTCCGTAATTGGATACTGAACTTAAAATATAAAGAATTTTAATTCCCTGCGCCCTAATGATGCTGGAATTCCAGGGATGTAGGGAAGCTGAGTACTTTCTTTCTGCATGTAAAACTGGTCCTGAGTTTGTCATCATAGTAATCTCAGACACTCATGTCCTATTTTATGGTTTTAAAAAAGCTTGACACCCATTATCGCGTTTAGTTCTCATTTGACCATCTGTGCATGTTAGCATCCCAGTGTGACCTCAGATGGGGAGTCTAAACTGTGTCTCAGAGAAGCTCTGGTAGATACAACTCATGGTCACTTGGCAGGCAGTGAGCTCACATCAGAACTGCCAACTGCCACCTTCTCTTTAAATAGAGCCACACCCCACCGAACCAAACTGTGGTTCCTCACAGTAGGCCTTAATGAAAGACTGATGTTCCCTAAAGTGGATCTGAATTCATGGAGAGAAACACTCGGCCCAGCCATCTCTGAACACAGAAAGACGGTACAGGACATTTTTGATTTGAGTGTAAATGTCTTGATGCTTTTCAAGGAAAGAACAGTTTGTGATATCTTAGAAAAGTGTCACTTCTGATGACTTAGCTGTTAATGGATTTTTTTATTTTTCAAACAGCTTCTAGAAAAAGATGTCTTTGCCTGGGACCTGGAAGCCAAGTCCCAGTGGCCCAAAGGAGATGCAAGTTCTTTGCGCTTCCTCACTAACAACCCTTATACACTTAGGTAGTAGTGTTAAAGTGTTTTCTCTGAAATGACCTTCTTTGTTCCTTATGGTGGCTTCCCCAAAGTTGTGTGTGCAGGGAGAGCTGGAACTAGGACTGGAATTAATCTCTCCTGGTTTCCCGTTATTATATGTCCTCACATTTTCACCTTCCTTCTTCTTGAGATGAGGAATGGTTCAGTGGCTGATCAGAGGGAGACCCTGGTCCTGCTAGGCCAGCTCTATCAGGCCTCATTCTCCAGGTCACAGAGGATTTGCCTCTAGACTTCTGTGCAATAATGCTGGCATTTTCCACTAGACCTGAATGTCCCTCATATGAAGGACAGAGTTGCCAGGGGAACTCTGGGGAAATTTCCTCTCTTCATTTCATGCATACACATGTCCCTCCCAGCCTTTGGTATATCCCTCCCTGCTCCATGTTCCACAATTGGGGAAGTTATGATGGCCAATAAAAGGAGGCCATATGGAAGCCTGAGAAATGAAACAAACTTGACTTTCCTGTGTAATAACGTGTAAAATCTATCTAAGGAACTCAAACCAGATGGGGACATGGGGGACCCAAGGCCCAAAAACCTGGACTTCCATACCTGCAGAAACCAGGTACATGGGGATATGAGAGACTCTGTGGAAAAGGTTTTCTTTGTTTGTTTGTTTGAAGGTGCCATGAAGGGTATGTGTCCTTCGAATCTCCTTTCACACTTGATGATTTACTTGTTCATTACGTAGATCTCATTTGTCCTCAGATGATGTGAATGCAAATGAGGATTTCTCCACTGAGACTGAGGTATTCTCTGTGGTGTCAGTATTCTCTATGGCCTTCATAAGCCAGTGAAGAGTAGGGAGGAAAACAGGGTAAAGGCCAAGGCTACTCGCTGGAATCAAGCCTATGGGAGAATGTCTCTGACACTCAGCTTGACAGAAATTCCCATCCGCGATGGCCCACACACCAGACATTTTTAACCATGCTCTCATTAGGGAGGATAGTCTTCTCTCCCAGGAGTCACTGCTGGATTAGGACTGTGAGACTGTCACAGGACTTTGCAGGAAGGAATTTCACAAGAGTGGTATTTCTAAAAGCAGAGCAAAGAGCCATTGGACTTGCTGTTTGTGTCCACAATGGCATCTTTCATCTCTTCTAGTAGGTACAACTGTAGTGTGTTGTCCTGACAGTGAAGGGAAACCTCCAGGGGGTTCCTTGTGTTTGCTGCTCCATGGAGAGAAATAGTAATTTCTGGGCCACGAAGTCTTGGCATCAGCAGGAACCTAGCAGGGCTCTCTGCTTCAGCCTCCCATGCAAAACAAGAGGTCTTTCCATTGTGACTTGGAAAAACACTTACTGAGTTTTTGGGACAAAGACCTTGCATTTTTGGAGGTAGCTTTCTCCATTTGTTAGACACATTAGATCCGTAGAAAGTTCCTTTATAAAACAAGTCAAAAATCTTCTTTCTTAAAATATACATCAGTCAGTCCTAATTCTGGCCCCTGGAACGAAGCAAGACAAGCCTAATCTCTCTTCGGCATGGCAGCACCTGTGGTATTTGGAAGCAACCATCTTGTCTCCCTGAAGGCGTGGCCCTTCTTCCAGCCAAACACGGATGGCTGTCTTAACTGTTTCTCCAAAAAATGTTTTCCAGAACCCCCACCTCTCCTTGTGCTTGTCATTTTTCTCTGGAAGTTAATTCAGTTTATCAGTTTCCCTCTTTAAATCTGACTGTTACAACTGGATCAAGTATTCTGGAGTAGCCTGACCAGTTCACAACAGAAGGAAACATTCATTTCCCTTGATCTGGAGACCATTTCTAACAAGCAAGCATTGGCCTTCTCTGTAATCTGTCACACGGTTGGCCTCGTTTTCGGGTTTGAGTTGCCCACACACTTAAGTTTTTTTCTTCTTTCCCCTCAGCTCTGCTGCCAAGTTAGGTCTTCTCATTTTGAACTTATACAGTTGATTTTTTTTTTTTTTTTTACCCTAAATGCTGTACTTGACATTAAGGCCTTTAAAATCTTTTCTGGTTGGTTTTCTGCCCATTTTTCTAACCCTGGAGAACTTTTTGAATCTTAATTCTTTCATCCAACATATCATCTCTGGCTCTCTACTTCATGCCACTTAAAACTAGTTGGATGAGCATACATCTGGGTCCTTATCTCAGGGTGTGACCTAACTGTTGAATAGGATCAGTCCGTCTGCAAGAGATTGTACCATGTCTACACTGTGAGTTGCCTGATAATTTAGGTCAGTGCTTCTCAAAGTGTGGTCCCTGGATCAGCAGCTCAGAGGCACCTCGAACTTGGAAATGCCAATTCTCCAGCCTCACCCTGTACCCTACTGGCTCAGAAACTCTGGGATAGGGGCCAGCAATATGTGTATCAACCCTCCAGGTGATTCTGATGCCCACTCAGCCTTGGGAGCCATTGATCTGGAGTATTGGGATTGCAGATAAAAAAGGAATCTAAAACACACAGACATCTGATAGTCTGAGTCTGTTTGAGGAGCCAATTTATGAACAATTTAACCAGACATCCTAGTAGCATAGGCTGATGTGTCTGTCACAAGAGGAAATTCCCTCTGGACTTTGTTTGGCTACATGACAAACCAGAGGCGGGGGACCTAGGTTTGGGAGGTGCAGAAGCAATGATCCAAAGGGAAGACTGAAGACTGAAGTCTGCTGAATGGGAGAGTCAAATAAAACACCAAACACCAGACTCAGGAGAGGGAAGGAAAGGATGAGTCTGAATGCCTTCTAAGCAGCTGGGCAATGCTGCATTTCCCAGAGGAGCTTTTCAACAATTGAACATTTAGGAATGAAAGGTCTCATACCTTGCTTTTGCTTCCACAGGCGCATCTGCTAAACATCCCAAGCTGGAACTGGAAAGAGGGGGATGATGCAATCTGCCTCGCAGAGCTGAAGCTGGGGTTCATAGCCCAGAGCTGCCTGGCTCAAGGCCTCTCCACCATGCTCGCCAACCTCTTCTCCATGAGGTCATTCATAAAGGTAACGTCTTGTCCTATTAGAGCACATTAGCCCCGGATTCAGTTTGTCGTGGGGTTGAGTAGAGAGCACAGCTTAAACTCAAAACAGATCGACGGGCTTTAACCACTTTGGTTAAAGAGAAATTCCTTGTTACAGATTTGGGCACAAGGCCAACTTCTTTCAAAATTATGTTTTTATTTTTATTTGGCACATCCACGGCCATTAAATGATTGTTCAAAGCACAATCCTCTCTTTTTTTTAGATAAACCACATGTTTATCTATCAACAAAGCCTCCGCTGTTAAAACAAAAATATGATTTATATACATTCCATATGGCACCAGAGCGCCTAAAGAAAAGAATTATCATTTTGCTCTTTTACATCAAGTGGCTGGTGGACCTCTCACTGTGCGGATAAATGCAGACCATGTGTTTGTGCTGAAGCCCAAACCCCAACAACATAATTCATTTATTTATTTCTGCACAATCAAGGAGGCCAGCAGGGCTGACATGCCATGGTTATTTGAATGGAGAGTGAATCTATGAACCAAACCCTCAGCAGCGGCGCCCTGTACCCTGTGACACGGGCGATCTGGGTATGCTCCTCGTCGGCCGGCTCACCCCACAGAGCTTACTGGGCAGCCACCCAGAGCCTCCAAAGTGGACCCTGCCTGTTGAACCAACCCAGTCAGTGAAAGACCCAACTCTGTCCTCACAGGCCAGGCCAGGCCAGTTTCCAGGACACTGTGTTGAGAGTCCAGGCCCCTACTAAGAGAGTTTGGAGACTGTGGGATAATGGTAACACCAGTCCTTATCCTTGGTTTGTTCCTGGCCTAGACCATCAAAGAGGCAGACCAGTGCAGTAAAACCTGCCTCGTTTGGGCCTTTCTGACTTGGCATTCATGGCTATTAGCTCAGCATCTGGGCTTACATTCATTCCCCTTCCTGAATTTGTAGTGATTGGAGTGGGAAATTAATGAGTTACCAGGAGGTCCAACAAAGGGGGGCTCGAAGCTCTGCAGTCAAAGGTGTAAGACCTCTGGCCCTTTGCCGCCATTATTGCTGTGTCTGGTACCAGTGTTAGTCATTTGGGGGAGATGAGGAAATAGCCTTGCACTCAGTGAGAGGGATGAGTGGGAAGGGCGGGGCTGGAGGTGATGGACCAACTCCATGTGCATGTTCACCCTGGGCATCCATAGCTGTGTGATTAGAGCAAGGCTTTTTTTCTAGGTCCTTACCCTCTGTACCCACCTAATTTACATTATTTAGCCAATTTATAGATAATAATACTTTATATGAAAGAACAAATTGTTTTGGAGTCCCTTCAGTCACTTTAGCAAAGGATGCCTTGATCAAAAAATTCCTGCAACTCACTATGGTCCCAAAGACCTCATCAACTCCACAGATCTCCAGGCTCAGACCCAGCTCACAAATAAGGACATTGCTTTTTTTTTTTTTTTTTTTTTTTTTTAATGGCTTCTTTAATCCAGGCTGCTGTTCCCCTGCCTGGATGAAACTGAATGCAGGCAAAATGGAGTTGGCAGGGGAGTTCTGTGTGGCTGGACTTAGAGGCATGCCCCAAAGCCAGACATAGCCTTGTGTCTCCCACGGCTCTTACATTCAACACAAGGAGCCCAGACCCCAGGATAGAGGACTGTCACCAAGAGACAGTCTCCTGGCTCATTCGACCAAGTTCTGGTGGTTTCCTCCAGCAGGGAATTACCCACAGGCCCAGGCACAAGGTCTGAGACCTGGGCTCTGCTTCCTTACGTTGACGTAACGTGGTCTTGGCAGGGCCCTACCACACATGGGGCGCTTGACATGCGTATGTTTTGATTTTGTGGTGCCTGCATGGAAACTAGAGCTGCCTGTCAAGAAAATTAATAAAATGGATGTGACACTGATTCTTCAGTGTTATTACCAGCAGGGAGAAAGAACTTCTGTCCAACTTTCCTCAAGACCCTGAAGGGCCTCACCTCTGGAGCCAAGGACGTCCCCTCCAGCCCAGCTAATCCCACTGCCAAGTTCCTATTTAGGAAGAGCCTGTGGGAGAGGCCCAGCCAGGCCCCGGTGTAACTGAAAACACATTTCCCTCCTAGGGTTATGTTACCGTGTTATTTCTGCCCGGGGCCAACTCCTCTGTGTTTGGAGGTAGCTCTCTGAACATGGCCTCTTGACATTCAGGTGGTCTTTGTGTTGGAATTTGCTAAGGCACATGACCTGGAAATAACAATGTTTACCTTCATATAGGTTTTTTTAATTTAAAATAAGGACAGTGTTAAGCATGTGCTCCTGTTCTGTCATCATCGTGTACTTACCCTCCAAACCCCCGATCCTTGTCTCTTTTAGGTCATAATAAACACCATGATGATGTTCTCCTCGGCATGTTTATGTATCATCTCTCATTCCACAGGTCACAAAGCCTTCACTCCTTTTTATTTGGCGGGTGGGAAGATGGAAAAGAGAATCTATAAATGGATGAGTGTTTACAGAAACATGCTTCCTTCCCCAGTGTCCCCCATGTCCTACAGCAGACAGTTCATTAGCACTTCCACAGAGACAGGCAGGCCTTGAGGATGGAGGGAGGTGGGACGAGGCTTTGGCACATTTGATCCCTTGAGAACACTTAGCGTTTCTGGAAGCCAAACGTGGAGTGTGAGCTCAGCCTGTCCCTTGCCCTGGGCAGGTACAGCATCTATTTCTTGGTTCTGCAGAGTGCATTGTACTCTGCCCCTGTTGAGCAGAGAAGAAAGAGGAACAAGACTGAAATTATGATGTATCAAAGGTAGAATCACGGTGGCTTCCCACTGGGCTTTTCGTGTCCATGAGACCAAAAGCCAAGGCTGGAAGTAAGGACAACAAAGCTCAACAAAAGAGAGATGGGGTACTGGTATGCAGGGGTTACAAAATAGACCCAGCCCAGAGGTACCAGGAAAATATGAGGAACACCTGTTTATCCCCTGAACAATGTCACTTGCAAAGTTTCTTACCCTGGGGCCTCGTTACTCCTGAAAGCCTAGCTTCCATTTTGGAGATAACATCTCATCATTGATCTAAACTTTTGGGGAATCTATATTTTTAGCCCACATCCTTGGGGGTAATGAATTCAAGTGTGCTAACTACTGTTAAAGACTTTCTCCTGGTTATTTGTATTTAATTTGCTCCGCTTAACCCTCAAGGCATGCCCTCCGCAGTTGCTTGTGTGCTGGGATTTATTTAACAAATCCGTGCTAACCTTATAGCCAATACCTTCACAAAAGAGGCACGGGTTGGCCAGTCAAGGGTCCTCTGACCCAGCAGCCTATTAATGAGAGGCTAAGCATTTTCCCCAGCAGCACCCAGATTTTGCCCTGGGTTCCTTTAAGTAGTGAAGGTGATCGTCTCGTTCCTTTGACTTGTCTACATCTACGTGTTAACCAGGTGATCCCATCCACCTGTCAGGTTCAAATGAGAATCTTCGTAAGGTCTTCCGTAAAGACAAAGACAATGAACTTATTTAGCCTGTCTGCCATTGCCTCGTAACGGACCACACTTACCCTCTACTTGGCTTCCTCCCTTGGATGTATTTGAAGATCCACTGATTTTTTTTTTTTTTCTTTTTCTTTTGGTTTTAGAGTTCTAGCATGTAATACTTAAGTTTCTCTTCAGCAGATGTGGTTTCAAGTTGGGGCTTGACCTGCCATCTCTGTGAATTGTGCTATTATTCTTACTAGGATTAGCTGTCCTTGGACATGATAAGTTGTGTGTGTGGGTGTTGTATATAATTTAGAGAGTGATTGACTCTTAACATGTCGTTTCACTCTACACGGAGTCTTCAGATTTAGCACATTTAAATCATTCTCGGGATTGCCAACTATTTTAACTCTGCTAAGCTACCATTTATGCGTGTGCACGCACACACGGACACAGCCTGGAACATGGCATGCACTCCGTAATTATTTCTTGGTTGAATGAATCAATTAGGAAACCGGAAAAAGTATGTGATGTCCTTCTTGTATTTTTTTCTCCCTGTTTTACAAGCTTTGGAATTTGTGGGTGAAATGTTACTTAATATTGATCACAACACGGTCTCCTCTGTCACATTTTCTATTTCCGAGTGAGGACGCCATAGGAAAATCAGGTCCATGTTCTTCAGAGCATATCCTGGCTGCAGTGGACTTTGCTGGACATGAAAAACGTTTGTTCATTATTGATATTACCATATTAAGATAAATACATAGTCCTGGTGCTACTTGTAGCCAAACAAATCATTTTAATACCTTTATTTGGGGTTGTGTTTATGTGCAGATGTGTTTCTTATATGCATGTGTGAATGCATTATGGTTTAGGAGCTAGAAATATAAATCAAGACTGTAATAATGGCTGAACTATAGTGAGTTCTAACTGTGTGCCCAGCCCTGGGCTAAGTGTTTTATCAGACATTTACTTCTCACAGTGACCGAACCCAAAACTGGCACTATTATCATCCCCACTTTCCAGTGGCAGACGCTGTGGGTTATGAGAAGTTCAGCAACCTATATGAGGGCAGAAAGCCTAGAATTGACAAGTTCATGTCTCAGACCAAACAAACTGTCTCCAGGTCCTTGGGTACACCAAGAGGAAATATGGTAAATGGTAAGGGGGACCTTCGCTAATGCTAGCATCATAGCTTTCTGTAGTTTATGGAAACGGTTGCTTTGGTAGAGATTTCCTGAATACCTACTGTATTCCAGACAGGGTGCTAATCTCACTGTCATCTTCATGGCTAGGAGGCACTCATAAGCTTCAGGAAGCTTCTGTTATGACTGGGATGTATGGGCACACATTTGCAAGCCCCATTCTCTGGGTCTTGATGGCCTTTCTCTCTGGCCAGCTCTATAAGGGCAGAATTCACTGCATCAAGACATGTGAACCTAGGCTGGGATGAGTCAGGCTGGGGAAATGCCCCAGGCTTTCCAGAAGGAAGTGACATCACTCACTGCTGTATTCAGGGGGTAAAGCTAATTGGCTTCAGTAGATGCTTCTGGGAGAAAACAAACAGTTCTTATTGGCTGGTGGGTATGAGCTCTGCAGATCTGAGGTGTTCACCCAGGTGAGGGAGACATACTAGAAACAGGGCTCAACCCTGTGTGGACAGGAGCGAGGTGGGTGACAGGATCTCTTAAAGGGGGCCAGGGCTGCAACGGATAAGGCTGAGGTCAAGGTGGCTTTCTGTTTCTAGGAGGGGAAGCTAATGGTGTCAGAGTAGAGGGTTTGTCTGGCAAAGTAAATCCACGTAGTGCAAGTTAGATAGTGAGAGCCAAACTGTTGCCTATTTATACCCTTGGGTGTCATCCTAAGCACAAATGGTGTCATGATAGTCGACTTCTGCAGATACCCTCACCAGTGGAGAGAGCAGCTCCCAATACAAATATACTCACATGTGTATTCTCATAAATCCTAGATATATAGAGGATTCCCATTTTTTTAAATGTTTATTTATTCTTGAGAAAGAGAGAAAAGGCAGAGAGAGAGGGAGAGAGACAATTCCAAGCATGCTTGGTGCTGTTACCATAGAGTACCATGCAGGGCTCGAACCCACAAACTGTGAGATCATGATTGGAGCCCAAATCAAGAGTCAGATGCTTAACTGACTGAGCCACCCAGATGCCCCAAGGATTCCTAAATTTATTTCTCCATCCAGAACCTCTCCCTGGACCCGATATTATCTGTCTGATACTCAGCATCTCTATTTGAATGCCTTATCTCATCTGAGACCTAACATACCCGGAATTGAATTCCAGTTCCTTGTCTGGAAACCTGTCTCCTCCCATTATACTGTGGGTGATGCCATTACTGAAATATTTGGAGTCATCCCTAGCTTCTTTCTTTTTCTCATGCACCACATTGAATCCAGCAGGAAATCCTCTCTGTTTGACTTTCCAAATATGCCCAGGATCTGAGCGCTTCTCACCACTGCCACTCTTCCTGTCAGATCCACACCACCATCCTCGGTCTCCTCCAGCGATATACCAGTCTCCTAACATCCTCCCTGCTCTGTTTTTATCCCTCCCCCACTCCAGTGTATCTTCAGTAAAGCATCCAGGACAATCCTTCGCAGGTGTGAACCAGATCTTGTCACCCTTCTGCATGAATCTTACCAAGGCATCTCATCTCACCAAGATAAGATTCTTACCAAGGTCTCTAGGTCCTAAGCAATCCTCACTGGCCTCATCTTGTAAATGCTCTCTTGCTCCTTACTGTCAGCCACACCTGCTTCAGCTAGTCTGCACGTTTCGCACATGCTATTCCTCTGGCCGAAACACTCTTCCTTCATGTAGCTTCATGGCTTCTCCCTAGCAAATCCTTCATGTCTCTGCTTAGTGTTCATTTCTCAGTGAGACCTTTCTCTAAAACAGTAGAAGTCCATTTTTAAAAGGGCTTGAAAACAAATTTTTAATTAAAATATAATATACAAACATAAAAATGTACGTCTAATAAATGGACAGCTTATTAAATATTCACAAACTCAGAACTCTCATGTAACCAGGACCCGGATTAAGAAGCCACACATTATCAGAACCTCAGGAGCCTTTTTTTTTTTTTTTTTTTTTTAATGTATCAGTGTATGTGTGGGTCTGTTTCTGGGCTCCCCTGGGGAGAATTGACATCTCTACCATGTTGAGTTCTCCAGTCTAATATGGCATATCTCTAATAAAGAGATGCTTTGCAGTTCAACAGTTTTCCTGTAAAATGCAGGAGAATCAAGAAGAAAGTGACTAAGCTCATAAATTTCTCTGGGGCTCCTGAGGGTCCCTACAGGGAATAAATGTCCCACTTCACCGCATTCTCCAGGAAGGATTTAGAGGTTCTCCTTGGCTTCGTGGGGTGAGTAAAGTTTCCATAGTAAAAGCATCCGGATAACATTTTCAAGATTTACATCACTGTCCCCTCCAGAACCCCATACATCTATGGCCTTATCTATGCTTCTGGCTTTGTTTTCCTCCGTGGCATTGTTTATTGCCTCTTTTCTCTGAGACAGTGTAAACGCTGTGAAGCCTATGGCTACTCGCTGAATCCCCAATGCCTGGAACAGCGCCTGATGCCCAATAGGTACTCAATAAACGTGTGTTGAATAAATAAATGAATAAATTGGCCTTAGCCTTTCCTGGCCAGAACTTTATGACAGACAGCTGGGTGGGGCCAGGATCACAATTACAATTTGGGGTGATTTTGGTGCTGAAAACTTCTTCCATTGCTACTGTGTAGGTAGTTCCCTTGCCAAATTAAAGAGCTTGGACTCCATGTAGAAACTTGAAATACAAAGCTTGGCGAGGACGCAGGAGGCTGGTTACATTTGGTTACAAAGCATTTCGACTGCCAGAAAATCCAGTCAGTGTGTTGTTTAAATTCACAAATCAAAATAAACACCCATGCACTGAAATGAATTTGCTAAACCTCAGTATCCCATCTGGGTCAGCATCATTGTGCATCCTCTTTTTCCCTCCTCGAATCTCGTCGGATCAGCGGCTCAGCCTGCCTCCCCTAATGCCATCCACTGTGCTCAAGATGACTAACGCCCACCTGAAAACAGGGCAACTTCCTTGCAAATGATTTCAAATAAAGAGAGAATTAATCCATGAACTATTAACAGGGATTTCGTTCCCCCCTGGCCCTGGTAATTTCTAGAACATTGAATTAAAGAGTTCTTAGACCTTTACAAATTCTCAAGGCAAACATTATTAGCAAAGAGAAGCCCATACAGCATGTTAGAAGATTGCCAGAAAATGTCAATGGAATTTCTGAATAAAATAAAAAAGGCTTATGCTTCCCTCCCGATTTTCTCTCCTTCTTCCTCCCTCCCTCCCCCTAACACGATTAGAAAGTCATTTCATGTGTCTTATATGTTTGGTCAATCAAAGGCAAACGTACATGATTGATGGTGACAGGGAACACATTTAACTCATTACTCTTTACTTTGCAGCAAAATGATTTGTGTAAACTGTCTGCCTAGCATTAAAGGTAAAACAAACTTAGAAACCCCAAAATGTTAAATTTTTGTCTAATATTTTCCTTTTGGTTTTATAGCCGTAATCACATATGGATTCTTTTATTTGGCTCTTGGCACAGACTGAACAAAAGGGAAAGGCAGCACAGAAACATTACATAACATAGAGACAGAGCCCCATGCCCAGTGAGGACAGAGCCACAGGAGCGGAGGTGGCCAGGACTCACCGTGAAAACCAGGAGAGGCTGCAACTCACCCTGGCTTTTATCAACTGCCAGTATATTGTCAATAATGTGAAATAAGGCCCTCTTGACCGCAAACATCAAAACTATCCACTTTGGAGATGATCACCCTTTAATTAACTGTGTGTATTCACAGGCTGCGTCCTCCTGGCCTCCCCCACTTGGAATTTTCTCACTTACATTTTATGGATGCCACATACCATTGGTGATTTTTCAAGCAAAAGTCTCAAAACGCTATGAAACCATGAGGAATAAAGTTGCAGATTCCTTTAGTAAATCCACTGGCTATCATTGTCCTAAAGTGATACCGAGTATAAATCTGTGCCCAGAACAAGAACGAGGAATCTCTCTACTACTCTACATATCTAGGGGGTGCAAATTAAAGGCACATCAGTGATTTGATACAGTGGTATTTTATCAACTTTAAAATTATAATAGTATCCTAAGTTTGCATAGCACCTTATAGTTTATAACGTATACATTTTTACTTAAATTATTTTTTATTTGACCAGATACAAGCATCTTATTGAATATCATTTGGGCAAAGGAGCCAGCATTTCTGACCCTTCCTCATGTGTAGAGTAGGAAGACAGGAAAAGAGGAAACAGGAAGACGGCTGACTTCTAGTTGCACAGCCGGATGGAAAATGGTAGAGCAGGGCCCAGAACTCTACCAGACCCAGTGCTCAGTGCTCAACTCAGTGCTTTTACCATTATTACGTGTTGCTTCCCTGAGAGAAATGTCTTGATATACACATTGTTTGGCTTTGTATTCAAATCGATAGCTTCTAAGAGTAGAAATCACTTTGCAGTATTCATGAAAGTGGTATCCTCCATTTTCCCCAACCATGCCAAACTATGTAATATGAAAATTCAGATATTTTTCAATGGTAGGCAATACCTATGTCTGCCCCATTCCCTTCATGATCTGAAAAAGGTACTATCATCCCTAAAGCCTTGGCATGTGGGAGACTTCGTTGCCCAAGTCAAGCACTGTGGCTGCACAGGGGAGGGAGAGGATGACTGGTTGGTTGAGGGAGGAACCGGTGGGTCAGAATGCACTATGGTGATTTCCAACACGGAGGTGGTATCAGTAAAGAGGGCATGAGGTCCAGGCTCCTTCTGATTAAAGTACAAATATTTAAGTAACACAAACCACTTGGGCACAGTGGTAAGGCTCTGAATTTAAGTCTTCAAGACTGGGACATAGATCCAGTCACATTTACCTAGCATTTCTTCTGGCCATTTTCCATTACAGGAAAATGCTTCAAGTATGTAGTCCCACCAAGACTCAGAAGCAATTTTAATTGTCCGGCTATCTTGTTCTTTCATTTTATTCTTTAAATTAACTTCCAGTAAAATTGATGTGCGTGTACATGTGTGTACACAGCTCCCTGCATTTTAACACATATGTAGAGTCGTGCCACCACTACCAGAATCAGGGTACAGAACAGTCCCAATACCCCCCAAATAAACTCATGCTCTCACTGTGCATTCATATCCTCCCCGGCCCCCTAGCCCCTGACAACCACTAATTTGTTCTCTGTCACTCTCGTCATGTGATTTTGAGAAAGTCTTGTGAATAGAATCATACAGGATGTAACCATTTGAGACTGGCTTTTCTCATTCAGTATAATTCCCTTGAGATTCACCCAAGTTATTGTATCAGTATTTGATTCCTTCCTGTGTCTGAATAGCATGGCATTTCATGGATGTGCCACAGCTTGTCGCTTTATTCCTTTGATAGCATTTAGGTTGCTTCCAGTCTGGAGAGATGATGAATAGAGCTTATATAAGCATTTGTGTAGAAGTTTGTGTGGACATTAAGTTTTAGCTTCTCTAGAGGAAATACTAGAAGTAGGATCGTTGGATTAGAGGGTAAGTGTGGGCTTACCTTTAAAAGAAATCACCAACGTGTTTTTCCAGAATGGCTGTACCATTTGTCATGCCCTCCAGGCAAGTGTAGTGTTCCTGTTGGTCTGCATTCTCGTCTGCACTTGGGATTGTCAGTTTTTTTTTTTTTTTTTTATTTCAGTCATCTGCATGTGTAGAGTATCTCATTGTGGTTTTAATATATGTTTCCCTAATGACTAATGATGTTGAACATCTCTTCATCTGCTACTCTATTATCTGTCTGTCCTTTTTGGGTTTTGGCCCATTTTTAAAAATAGGCTTATTTTTTAAAGGAGTTCTCAGTTTACAGGAAAATTGAGTGGACGCAGAGATTT
The DNA here is from genome assembly GCF_014898765.1 of Herpailurus yagouaroundi. Lineage (NCBI taxonomy): Eukaryota > Metazoa > Chordata > Mammalia > Carnivora > Felidae > Herpailurus > Herpailurus yagouaroundi. Next base: position 17,665,446 of record NW_024412404.1, on the reverse strand, counting down.
CCCAAATACCCCTTGCCCCACACCTGCATGGTTTCCCCCATTACTGACAGTGGGTACATTTGTTACAACTGATGAAGCTTCCGCCTCACCAATCCCTGGCTAACACTGATGTTTTAACCATCTCCATAGTTTTGCGGTTTCCAGAGTGTTACATAGTTGGAATCACAGTCTGTAGCCTTTTCAGATAGGCTTTTTTCACTTAGTAATATTCTTTTGCATTCTTATATGCCTTTGCGTGACTTAAGTGCTCATTTCTTTTTAGTGCTGAATAATATTCCCTATGTCCATTGTCTGGAAGTTCCACAGTAAATTCATCCATTCAACTATCTAAAGACATCCTGGTTGCTTCCAAGTTTTGGCAATTATGAATAATGCTGCTGTAAACATCCATGTGCAGGTTTTTGTATGGACATACATTTTCAACTCTTTTGGGTGAATATCAAGGAGAGCAATTGGTATGGCAAAAATATGTTTAATTTTGTAAGAAGTCACCAAAGTGTCTTCCAAAGTACCCTATCACATTCCTACCAGCAATGAATGAGAGTTTCTCTTGCTCCACATCCTTGGGTATTATCTGTGTTTGGCCCTTTTTTTTTTTTTTTTTTTTTTTTCAATTGGGTTGTTTGCTTTTCACTGTTAAATTTAAGAGCTCTTTATATATTCTGGATATCTTGATGGATTTGTAAATACATTCTCTCGGGTCTGTATCTTGAGTTTGCGTTTTCTTAACACTGTCTTTCCTGGATAAAAGTGTTTAATTTTGAAGATTTTAGGGGTTTTCTCTAAATGTTAAATATGGAGTTTCCACATGACCCAAAAATTCCGCTTTTAGGTGTCTACCTAAGAGAAATGAAACCACATGTACTAATTTTCCATGGCTGCTATAATAAATTACCAAAAAATTGCCTGCTTAAAACAACACAAATGTTTTTTTCTTCCTTTTCTGGAGGCCAAAAGTCTGAAATCAGTTTCATTGGACTAAAGTCAAGGTGTTGGCAAGGCTGGTTCCTTCTGGAGGCTCTAGAGGAGCATCTGTTTCCTTGCATTTTCTAGTTTATGGAGGCTGCCTGCATTTCTTGGCTTGTGACTCCTTCTTCATATCCCTCTAGCATTTGCTTCCAATATCACATTTCCTACTTCCTCGTCTTTAATCAAATCCCCATCTGCCTCCTTTTTTTTTTTTTTTTTTATAAGAACACTTGAGATTATAATTAGGGCCATCTTGGACAATATAGAACCACCTCACATCCCAAGATCTTAATTGTATCTGCAAAGTCCCTTTTGCCATGCAAGGTAACATTCACAGGTTCCAGGTATATCTTGGGGGGGCCACTATTCAGTCCACCACAGTCTGCCCTTTGGCCTTAAAATTCTGTATCCATCAAACATGTAAAATACATTTACCCCATCCTAATATTTTAAAAAGTACCAACCCTGCAGCACCAATTCAAGTTCAGAACCCCATCTACATATCAGCTCTGAAGTCCCAAATTTTATCATCAAAATTAGTATGGGTACGACTCCGGGTATGATCCATTCTGGGGCAAAATTCCTTTCCATCAACAAATCTGTAAAACTACAAGACAAGCATTCTATCTCCAAAATATAATGATAGGACAACCATAGGATAACAATCACAGGCATTCCCATTCCAAAGGGAAGAATGTGGAAGCAAGAAAGGCTCCATGAGCCCCAATTAACTTCAAAATCCAATCAGAAAAATTCCATTAGTTTCACGTCTGGGCATAATCCTCTGTGGTTTAAAATTGGCCTTAGCTAATGTGATTCCTCCAAATGTATCATTTTTCAAATTACTTTGGCTATTCTAGTGTTTTTGCCTTTTCTTGTAAGTTTTACGATCAGCTTACCTATGGACAAAAAAATCCTACTGGTATTTTGTTAAATCTATATACCATTTTGGGGGAGCACTGGCATCCATGAACATGGATTCTAATCCATGAGCATTGTCTCTCCATTATTAGGTAATCTTTAACTTCTTTCATCAGTGTTTGTAGTTTTCAGCAAACAGGTTCTGTACATTTTTGCTAGATTTATACATAAATTATTACAATTTTTGGAGCTACTGTAAGTGGCATCTTAAAAAAATTCAGTTTGCAATTATTCAGTGGTGGTATGTAGAAATACATGTTATTTTTCTATGTTGGCCTTGTATCCTGCAACCATATTACACTGACTAGCATTTCTTGAAGGATGTTGAATAGGAAGAGTGAGAGTAGTGGTCTTTGATTTTTTTCCAAGTCCTAGGGGGAAAATATTCAGTATTTAGCCATTAAGTATAATGCTAGCTATAGGTGTTTTGTAGATGCCTTTATTTTGAGATTGTGGGAGTTCTTTTCCATTCATAATTTGATGAGAGGTTTTTTTTTTTTTTCTTTAAATCATGAATGCATACTGAATTTTGCTGAAGGCTTTTTCTGCATCGATTGATATAATCATGTTATTTTTCTTCTTCTGACTGTTAATATGGTCAATTATGTTGACTGATTTGAGAACATTGAACTAGCCACTGTGCATTCCAAGATAAACCCCCCTTGGTCATAATGTGATGTATTCGCTAATATTTTTATGAAGGTGTTCTGTGTATGTGTTGTGAGTATACTCTTGTGAGTATACTGTTCTATAGATTTTCTAATACTGTCTTTGTCTGGTCTTAGTATCAGGGTAATGGTTGACTTCATTAAATGAGTTGAGAAGCCTTTCCCTTTCTTCTATTTTCTGCAAGGGTGTAGAATTTGGTGTAATTTTTTCCTTAAATGCTTAGTAGAATTCACTAGTGAAAATATCTGGGCCTGAATTTCTTTTTCCAAAGGTTTTTAAAGACTAATTCAATTTCTTTAAAACTTACGGCTCTATTCAGGTTATTTATTTAATCTTGGATGAATTATGGCAATTTGAGGTTTTTGAGGAATTAGTCTAATTTATCTGAGTTACACAATTTATGTGCATAGAGTTGTTCATAGTTTTCAATTTATTTTCCATTTAACATCTATGGGGTCTGTAGTGATATCTTCTCTCTCATTCCTGATTTTGTAATTTATGCTTTTTTTAATTGTCAATCTTACTACATGTAAAGTTTGCTGGTGTTTTCAAAGAATCAACTTTTGGGTCTATTACTTTCTTAATTTTTCTGTTTTCTTTCTGCTTGCTTTGGGTTTATTTTATGCTTCTAGCTTCTTAAGATAAACCTTAGGGTATTGGTTTGAGACTCCTTTTTAAAAAATATAAACATTAAATGCTATATAGTTCCTTCTAAGCATTGCTTTTGCTACATTCCACAAATTTTGATATGTTGTATGTTGATTTTTATTCAGTTAGAAATACTTTTCAATTTCACTTGATACTTCTTCTTTGACCTGTGGATTATTTAAATGTGTGTTGCTTAATTTGGATATATTCCTCTTACTTTGATATTACTGATTTGTGGTCTGATTCCATTACGGTTAAAGAACCTACTCTGTATGATTTCAAGCCCTTTAAATTTGTTAAAGTATGTTTTATAGGATCTATCTTGATGAATGTTCTGTGTGACCTTAAAAAGAATGTATATTCTGCTATTGTTGTATAGAGTGCTTTATGAACATCAAGCATTAATCCGTGCCACTTGGTGGTGTTGCTCTGTCCTTCTACACCCTTGCAGATTTCATGTCTGCTGGTTCTACCCATAACCGTGAGAAGAGTGCTGCAGTCTCCAAAGATTATTGTGATTTGTCTATTTAATTCTATCTGGTCTTGCTTTGTGTATTTTAAAACTCTGTTAAATGCATATACATTTGCATTCTTGTTTTTTTTCTTTCTTTCTTTTGGTGAATTGATCCTTTTTATCATTACATATTGTCCCTAATATTCTTGGTAATTCTCTTTTTCTGAAGTCTAGTAGACTTCAGATCTGATGTTAACAAACCCACTCAAGCTTTCTTTTTTGACTAGTGTTTTCACAGGGAAAAAACCTTTTCTCATCATTTTCTGTCTAAACCAAACTATCTTTAAATTTTAAGTGATTTTCTTCTAGACAACTTATAGTTGGGTAATTTTTTTAAAATTCCATTCTGTGAATCTGTTTGTTAAAAGGTGTGTTAGACTATCTATAATGTAGGTCTAATATTTTGCTATTTGTTTTCTGTCTGTTTCATCTGTTTTAATTTCATCTTTGGGGTTATTTTGAACATTTTTAGTATTCCATTTTATCTATTGTATTTCTTATTGCATATATATATGTGTGTGTGTGTATATATATATATATATATATATATAGCCTTGTAATTGATTGGCCATGGGATTGTAATGTACATACTTAACTTCTCAAGTCTACTTAGATTCAGTGACTTACCTCTTTAGGTGTAATGTAGAAACCTTATGAACCTATAGGTCTCTTTACCCTCCCCATTTTTGTTGTTGTTGTTGTTGTTGTTGTTGTGTTATATCTATATACACTGACAACCCCATAAGACAGTGCTATAATTTTTTTTTACTTTCAACCATGAAACATATTTTATTTATTTTATTTTCATTTTTTCAATGTTAATTTCTTTTTTGAGAGAGAGAGAGAGAATGAGAGCGAGCACAAGTTAGGGGAGGGGCGGAGAGAGAGAGGGAGACACAGAATCCTAAGCAGTCTCCAGGCTCCAGCTGTCAGCACAAAGCCTGACACAGGGCTGCAACTCATGAACTGCAAGATCGTGACCTGGCCAAAGTCGGATACTTAACTGACTGAGCCACCCAGGCACCCCTCAACCATTAAACATATTTTAAAGAACAGTATCATCTTTTATATTTATCCTGATATTTCCCCTTTTCATTCCTGATATTCCAGCTTTCCATTTGTTATTCTTCTCATTCTGTCTGAACGGCTTTCTTTAACAATTCCGTTAGAGCAGTTTGCTGGAAACAGATACTATTTTCCTTCATCCAAGAATGTCTTTAATTCATCTTAATTCCTGAAGGTCATTTTTGGTGGATACAGAATTCTGGGTTGACAGATCTGTTATTTCAGTACTTTGAAATGTTGTTCTACTTCCTTCTTGCCTCCACTGTTTCTGATGAGAAATCTGTAGTCATTTGAATTATTGTTAACCTATAAGTAATGAGTGATTTTTCTTTGCTTGCTTTAAAAATTTTTTATTGTCTCTGGTTTTCTATCATTTTATTACACTGTGTTTGAACATTATTCCCTTGGGCTTATTCTGCTGGAGCTCACTGAGATTCTTGTATCTCTAGGTTTGTCTTTGGTAAAATTTGGGAGGTTTTGTTCATTATTTCTTCAAATATATTTCCTGCTCTATACTCTCTCTTGCTTTCATTCTGGGATTCATATGACACAAATATTAGACCTTTTCTAATACACCACAGGGCCCTCAGGCTGTATTCATTTAAAGAATTTTTTTTTTCTCTGTTGTTCAAACTGAACTATTTATGTTGCTTCAAACTTCAAGTTCATTGATTCTTTCTTCTGCCATCTCCATTTTGCTACTGAACCCATCCAGTGAGTGTGTTATTGTACTTTTCAACTCTAGAACTTTCATATGATTCTCATTTTTATCTTGTTTCTTTACTAAGGCTTTTTGTCTTTTAATTCTTTACAAAAGTTTTCTCCTTTAATTGTTGAAGTGTTTTTAAAATAGCTGCTTTATGGATTTTGTTAGATAATTCTAATATCTGTGGTGTCTAGGCATTGGATGAATGCAAGTTGAGATTTTCCTGTTTATTCATAAGCCAAGTAATTTTTTTTATTGTATCCTGGACATTTTGATTTTTTTTTTTTATTTTGAAACTTTGGGTCTATTTTGATCTTAGAAAAAATATTGATAATTTTATTTTGACATGTAATCAACCTGTTGGATTTTAGGCTGCATGTTCTGACCAGGCTTCTACGGATTGTGATTCCAATGTCAGTTGAATTTCAAAGCATTGGTAGTGCTCTTTGGATCTGTCTCACATCAGTCTCAGACTGGGCAATAGTCTATATTATAGTTTGTTCTCAAAATCTATATATGCTGTATATAGGGCCAGCTTCATCCATGTACAGCTCAGGGTAAGCCCAGAAGTTCATAAATTGATTGTAAGAGGCTACTTTCCCAAGTCCTCTTTCTCTGTGATCAACCAGGGAATTGTCAGCCTCCATGGCTGTCAGCCTCCTCCTCTTTTTAGCCTCTGACCAGAAAGCTGGGGCTTTACTTTCCCTGCTTATTGTACATTTCCTGCTCCTATGTGCCCACCCAGGGGGAGACAATGACAATGACAAGAAGCAACAGGGCTTTGTCTCTCACTCTTCTGGGACCTCAGATCCTCTAGCCAGTGGAGGTTCTCCTACCGCTCATGTCCTTCCAGCTCCCATTGCCACAGCTGCTACTGCCACCACTGGATGCCTTAGGGGTACAGGTGCTAGAAAAGAGTAGAAAAGAAAAAGAAAAAAAAGAGAAAACATGATTTCTCCCATTCTTCCTGAGTATTAGGAATTCCTTCTACTGGTGTTTGAGCCAGAACCGTAGCTTCTCTTGGAGTTTTCTGTCCACATCCTGGTCCTCGCTTATAGGTTCTGAGGTCAGGCTGGAGGATGGAGAGGAAAAATAATAGTAAACTCATTGCTGATTTGGTGATACTTCCAATTCTGGTCATTTCCTCTAATCTGCCTGCTATTGTTCACTTGTCAGGGTCTTCAACTGGCTACTCCATGCATTCTGTCAAGGTTTAAGAGATGCATTCAGTGAAATATACAGGGCAGAGAGTACTTATTCCACCTTATCCAGAACCAAAAACCCAAATAGTGCTTTAGATTGTCTTTTACAGTCAGACCCAGGAGAATAGTGCCTATGGGACGGTATTGTCATCATTGGGTCCTTTTAACATATTCAGTAATCATTCTCTTTGGGATGGGTTTGAGATTATCCACCTTTTCATCCGAAGCTATATATAACATAATATGGCAAGCTACATTACGGCAAACTCCTGTGCCTCTCCTGGTAGAACAATATGAGGTGGCTATTTCAACTTCAAACTCATTTGGCTGATTTAGAGAAACTTTGGGACAACAGTAAAATGACACTGAGATCAATTTAGGCATCCATCTGCCATCTTGAAAAATGGTGTGCAATAAAACCTTTCAACTGGGTATAATTTTTTTAGTTTTTATCATTAATGCCACTTGTATTTCAGGGTAACAAGAGTGATTCAGGCCCACTTATTAGGGTTTGAAGTTCTAAGAAATGCAGGTTCCCTGCCTCAGTGCTGTGCTTTATTTGCCATAGGGGATGGGAAGTAGGGTCGGAAGCAGATGGAATTAGTTGACATATATGAGTAAAAGATAGCATTTCCTCTCTTTTTCCCATATTGTATCAGTAGATAGGCAATCTCTGCCTATTGAGAAATAACATCTATATCTGTGCCCATTGATCTTGGTGTACAAAAGCTCCTTGCTGGCAGTCTACCAAGAGAAATCTGTGTTTATTCCTAGCCTTCATACTTATGGCATTGCTTTTTAGTACGATGGATTTAATCAGTTTCTCCTTTCTCTAGACTGTGACAAAGTAAGTATCATTTAAGAAAGAGTTTCTGTTGGGTTTCTTATTTTAGTTAAAGTTTGTCAGCAAGAGGCCATTTCTTTCAGTGGTTGGGTATTTTTTCTTCTTGAATATACTAGTGTGGAAGGAAGCAACAAAAGAGGAATACTTGGTGCCCCTTTCAGAATTCAGATTAAGTATTAGGCTTGTTTGGCCAAAGATGTTGGATAGTGTCTCCCTATGCAGATACATCCATGGACCACCATGTTCCAAATTTTCCAGCATAGCCCTCACTCTGCCTTTTCTCCCTTACTTGTGAAATGTGAAGGGACTTGTATTGCTGTGTAACAAGTAGAGGGCTGGGCAGTGAGAAAGCTGTAAAGACTCTGATTTAGGACATAATTTGTTGTAGGACCTTGGACTGCTTATTCAACTTTTCTGAGCTTCATATTTTCCCACTGTAAAATGTGTGAGAGTATAGATGATTATTGGAATGATTGCAAGTGTGTTAAAGCCCCTAGCCTCTTTCTTCCTTCTTAGGAGTGGGTGGTACTGTTTGGGCTTCTATTTGCCATGAGACTTGAGACTGGGTTGGGCTTGAATCACTGATGGGAGAAGATAGAGGGGTGAACATAATATAAAACCAATCTCAAGAGTGGCATAAAGGTATCCCTCCCTATATTGCTTACACTTTTGTGTTGCCAACATCTTTGTAAATGACTGATGTTGGGGGAGGTCTCCAGAACTCTTTGTAGTGAGATACAAGGTTAGCAGAATTTTCTGCCTGAGTACACTTTCTAAGACAGGAGCATTGTTCATTGGTCTAAATGACACTGCTTCCTTCAACCCTTTCAACCTTCCTGTCAAAAACCCCACCCCCAGCCCCCTAAGCTAGAAGCTTTTACAGGTGAAAACTGGGTGCCTCTGTTTGGTTTTTCCCAGGCCTCTTCTGTGAATGGATACTCACTGACTGTTGTTCCCCATATGTAATGAAAGCCCAGCTAGCTAGTGCAGCCTTGCCCAACACAGAGCCTTACAGTGGAGTGACCTACAGGAGAAAAGCTGTGTGCTAGAGTGAGTTACCTGGGGAGAACTCAGAGAGACTAGCAACCTCCCAGCTTGTGCCTGGAGGCTTGAAATGTACTATTGACTTGACCTTGCTTATGGGACCAGTGAACTTAGAGGGACAGAGAGACCTGTCCCTGCCCAAACAAGATCATCACAGGTCTATACCAACTGCAGGATGAGAGCTAGCCTGATAGTTTTGGGAGAATAATGAATTATAATGATGGCTAACATTTTCCTAGAAATACAACCAGAAGGAGAAAACATGCCTTCCAGAACTCTTCTCAGGAGGCATGAAGTTTGCAGTTGGAAGGAATACTTTGGTAAACCATTTGGAGTGGAAGGGATGGGCTTTCTCCCCCCCAAGTGACAACAGATATTTTCTAAATTGCCTACTAAAAAGGATAAATCCACTTAACTGCAAAGCTTTTTTTTTTTTTATTTTTTGAGGGAAGTTTGCAAAATTGGGGTCAGAAATAGATTATAGGGGTAGTAGAGGCTAAAGACTCTGAGCAGTTGATCATTCTTCTCTCTTATGTCCCCACGAGTGCTTAGCCTCTACTCCAAATATGAGTTGAGCAAGTATTTTTTTTTTCAACGTTTATTTATTTTTGGGACAGAGAGAGACAGAGCATGAACGGGGGAGGGGCAGAGAGAGAGGGAGACACAGAATCAGAAACAGGCTCCAGGCTCTGAGCCATCAGCCCAGAGCCTGACGCGGGGCTCGAACTCACGGACCGCGAGATCGTGACCTGGCTGAAGTCGGACGCTTAACCGACTGCGCCACCCAGGCGCCCCTTGAGCAAGTATTTTTAAAAAATAATGTTTGAAGGGTGCGTGAGAGGCTCAGTCAGTTGAGTGTCTGACTCAATTTGGGCTCAGGTCGTGATCTCATAGTTCATGAGTTTGAGCCCTGTATCCACCTCTGCATTGACAGTGCAGAGCCTACTTGGGATTCTCTCTCTGTCTCTCTCTCTCTGCTCCTCCCACACTCATATGCACTCTCTGTCTCAAAAAAATAGACATTAAAAAAAAAATAATGTTTGAATAAGCACCAGTTTATTGGTATGCCCATCCTATGGACCAAGGATACTCCAGGTATCAGCTCCAAATCCATCTCGAAGGTGAGGCTGGAAGTAAGGAGCAAAGCCATTTGCTAGGAAGGAGGATGATAAATAAGAGTACGGTATAGAGATTCCCCAGTTGAGGCATGTGGGCAAAAGTCAAGTCCAGGAACCAGAAGACTGGGGTAGCCCAGTCTACCCATCAGGATCTTGCTGGCTTGGGTATCCATTCCAAAGGCCAGGCTGGGTCTTCCTCCATCAGCTTCAGGCTCCATCCACATGTGACCCGTCTCCTATTTTAGGGGACCATTATTTTCTTCAAATATCTAATCTGTCTTACCATCGTATTTATTTATAGTGAACTTGCTGGCCACTAGGAAAGGTGAGGGATTGGGAGGACCGCTAGGTCATTTTGGGGACAAACTCAAGCTTCTTAGTTTTTCTCCTCAATTCAGAGGATCATTTGATAGTCAGTGGTGTTCCAGGCTCTTCTAGCAGCAGCTAAGCAATAGGAAGCCATGAATCACACACCCAACATCCAACTAACTGACCTCTGTTTCTTTGTGTGAGCTGGAGAAATGTCTTTATTATCACCATCATCATCATCATAATCACCATCACCATCACTGTTGTAACCATCATCACCACCATCACCATCATCACCATCACAGTCACTCATTACTTATAATGATAGCTGACATTTATAGAACTTTACAGGGTACACACTCAGTAAATGCCATCTTTTAGTGCACAAGGGCACTTGACACATTTGCCAGGCACTTTATATGTGTCCCTTCATTTCAACTGTCTTCCTAGGAGGTAGGTGCTATTGTTGCTCTCATTGTGCAGGTAAAAGCATTGAGCCTGGGAGAGGTTATACAGCTTAGCTCAGGGGCACACAGGGAGGTTAGGATTTGAACCCAGAGTCTGCCTGTGCTTTGGTACTTCCTACGCTGCTATGCCAATGAGGACCATGGCCCCCCTTAAAAGGAAACTGCTAAGCCCAACTAAATGCCTCGGCAACTTATAAGCTGCCCACTTTCAATCTCTGAACCAAATGTCTTTTTGATGAGGACTAAAATCTACTCCAGGAAGCCACAGAGGGGAATTTCTGAAGTCATTTCTAACTTCCTGTGAAAATATTCTGTAGCTGGCAAGAGATGTTCCAGATAACAATGAATACGCAATAAAGCGGGTGCCTCTGCCTTGGATACCTGGCTCACAAATAACCCATTTGGCTTCCCAATCACCCTGATACCTAAAACTAGCAGAATTTATGCTTGCGGCTGGAATGGCTCTGTTCAGCCAGAAAGCAAAAGTTTATGGCTGAACCCTTTGCTCTGAAATGAAATCTAGTCTCTTTGGCTCGACTTTATTAGGCCGTATTGTACAGCGATAGGAGACATAAGTATCCAGAATCTTCTGTCACTAAAATGGGACTGAGTTGGCAAGCGTTTTCGTCCTCACACTCGATGCTGTGTCCTAAAATGGGGAAGTTGAATAGAAATTAGGGATCCAAATCAGGGCCATTTTTTGAAACTTTATTTTTAATTGAATTAAATATAGCCATCTCATTGTTCTGTCTTTACACAGCCCACATTGAAATGGAAGCTAAACTATCATTGGGGTCACTGAGTCAATGGAGAGAGACTAAGTAGATAAATCTGGACTCCTGGAATATTGTTTAGACTAATTACCAAAACAACCCAAACACTTGGATACTCAGTGCTTAATTAGGTTTAAGCTTTCTCTGTAACTGGCTCCAGTATTTAGTGATATTCGTGGAGAACATTCTTTTTCATCTGTAATTTAAAGGATTGTGATTGATTCTCCTTAATCTTTATTCTTCAAAGGCATGATGGAGAAACTTGTTTTCTGTTCTTCACTGTCTTAGGAAATAGACCTTTGCTACTCAAAGTGTGGTCTATGTCCGGGCAGCGTCATTGTTGTCTTGGAGCCTGTTAGAAATGCAGAATCAGCCCCCACCCAGGACCATGGCATCAGAAACCACATTTCATTAAGAACCTTGCATGATTTACATGCACGTCAGAGTTTGGGAAGCTGTGGACTCAGAGCCTCAGAAGACTTTTGTTAAGTAAGCCTCAGAAGTGCCCCCTGGTGAGAAATTATCCAGAGTGATAGCAGCAATAAACCAAACCATCTAAGATACTGAAGATCCTGCAAAGGCATAGGCAATGCTGTGGTGGTTTGTCTCTTCAAAGCAAGCTCATAGTTTCTGTGATGGAGAATGCTTTTCTTTGCTAATTCCCTTCCTATCCATCCAGTAATCAATCAATCAATCAATCAATAAACCATTGTTTCTCAGAATTTGGGGGTAATGGGATTGCCAAATGTAGCATCTTCTGGGCTCAGTCTGTTTCCTGTTGAATTGTTGTTTGACTTTACATTGGAATCCAAAAAATGATGGCAAAGAGAAGACAGAAAGCTAAGTCCCATGCGGAAGACAGTGTGGTCATGAGACAAGGACACAAAGGGGGCTTCTTTCCTCAGGGATGGCAGTGAGACTCCTAGCTAGTGGGAAGAAGAACATTAGTTGGATTGATGGCAGTATACCAGCTCTTGAGAATTCCTTCTTTCAAACTCAAGCCTCCAAGTTATTGGATTTAGAATTTAGAAAACCATAAGCCGCTTGTTAAGTAGCCAAAGAAGTTCTGTGATGACCAAATTTTCCAGAAAAATATTGCTCCTAGTGTGAAGTTTTCTGGGAAATTTAAAAACGACCCAGTTCTACCCATTCCTTATTAGAACCTAATACAGAATTTTTCAACATTTGGAGGCAGGAATTAGTTCATTGCATGGCCCGACACTAAATGCTGTGAAGTCATCAGTGCTGACTTGTGATTAGATACTTAGGAAAACTGCTTGTTTCATTGTGTCTCTTTCTCTAGTTTTTGTCTTGCTTAGTTCAATGCAACAAATATTAATTGAGCACCTCTTATATAAGCACCTTAGAAGGTAGTATGTTGCTTGTTCTGGAAGATACAAAGTTGAGTACATAAGGAGGGGCTCATGTTCCAAATGCTACTTTGCTGTAGCTCTTGTCAGATGTTAGAAGACTTGAATGCTATGATGGTAGCTAATGATAGTTAACATGCACTGAGCACTTACTGTGGGCCAGATAGTGTTCTAATCATTCTGTACTGATAACCCCATTTAGCCCTCCCAAGCCCCCTAGAAATGGGCTTGATTAGCATTTCCAATAAGGCAAAGAAGAGCATGTCAACCTGGGAAATGAAAAGCCTCACCAGTGAAGGGGCATATGATGCAAACTTTATGGGAAGAATTGGATTTGACAATTGAAAATAGGGATTTATATATATTTCCAACAGAAAGATCGAGGGAAACAAAGTGGTAGGGAAATCAGAAAGAAGGAAAGTTTTTAGATTAGCATTACCTATCTCCATGAGCTACTCCTTGAAATAAAGGATCATGTGACTAAATGCCATGTTTGCAGATTTACAACTACTATTAACATGTTAAGTCTCTAACCATTGCAAAAAAAAAAAAACAAAACAAAAACAAAAACAAAAAACCCAGTTTGGCTTTGTGAATTCCAGTCCTTCCCAAATCTACTTCTTCCAAATATTATTGAGCTACTGCTGGGTATATAGGCTACACTGGAGATTCAGATAGAATTTTCTGCCCTCAAAATTACCTATATTTTCATGGTGACCCTCTCTCCACTCTGTGCATTCGAGATAATACCTGTTAGTAAGTTCTGTTGCGCTTACTTTGGGAAATAGCTGAGAATACTCCTACTTTGCCAAAACTTGGGGGGAATTGTGGGAAGTTGGGTTTGTAAGAGAAGGCCAGCGCATCTGTCAGTGAGTCCATGGATGGGTGCTGTGAACTGTATGCTACTCATCCACGAGGGACAAAGTACAGAAAATGAGAGCAAGTTCTTAGGAACTTTGAGAGCAATTTGATAGATTAATTTTATAATAGTTGAATCGAACAAGAAAAATTTGGGACCTGTACTTTGCATATCTTTTTCTTTTTTTTTTGGAATTCATTTCTGTTAGATTTTGCAGAAGTTTGAGTCTGCAAAAGAGTGGACTTTGGAAATCAAAACAAAACCTGGTCCCCTACCTCAAATGGATTGAGAAGCTCTGTCCTGGATAATCCTGCATGCCGGGGGCTGAATCCCCATGAGGATTGCTTTCTCATGAGGATTGCTCAGCAGGCGTCTGCTTGAGAACATTTACTTCCTGCTTGCTCTACCCAGATTAGAATTCTTTTCATGATATTTTAAGAACCTTATTATTTGAAGCACAAATGAGGATGTTCCTAACCATTAGCGAGATTGCAAAGCCAAAGTCCTATTTGGACAGAGAGGGAATAGGCCAACCTTTAATGAGTTCTGACATCTCTTAAGCATAAGATATCCTTTCTTCACTGGAGAGAAAAATCGGGAGAGAGTAGAGAAGCCTTCTAACATATTGAGAAAAATACCAATTTCTGGCCACACAAGCAATACTTTCTTAAATCATTTCTAAATAATAATTCCTTAAAAAAAGTTCTCCTATCAGGGCGCCTGGGTAGCTCAGTCAATTAAGCATCCGACTTTTGATTTCAGCTTAGGTCATGATCTCACACTTCGCGAGTTGGAGCCCCGTTTGGGACTCTGTGCTGCCAGTGCAGAGCCTACATGGGATTCTCTCTCTCTCACTCTCACTCTCTCTGCCCCTCCCCTGCTCATGCTCTCTCTTTCAAAATAAATAAATAAACTTTAAAAAAAAGTTCTCATATCACTCTTTGCACTAAGCCCTTTTAGCTTTAGCCCCTCTGGCACTCTTTGTGTTTTCAGAATAATCTGGGCTGGAGGTAATATAGCAGAGGAAACACCATATATTCTTACACTCTTGCATGCTGTGTCTGTCAGTCGCTCTCAGAACACCTCATGTGGGCGTTTTTTTTTGTTTTTTTTTTTTTTTTTTTTTTCTCATAATGCCTGATGGAAGAAATCTCATTTGATAGTCTGCAGCCCACTAGTCTGGGTCTAAGAGATTTGGCTCAAGTCCACCCAGAATTAATCTTTGGAGTTGTTTATTTATTCGTTCAGTGCTGAAGCAACCAGTTATCTGGCATTCCATCAAATCCCAAATACTTTGTTTTAATTGACATTGTCCTGAAGGCTTTGGACGAGTCTGAAATCCTTTCGTCCTGCTCTCACATTCTGGAGAATGCAATCTGAAATAGGCCATAATTGTGGAATGCCAAATCGTTATGGAGTCCCTGAAATCCCATGCTGCTCTCAGAAGGGCAGCCGACCTGAGTCCACATCCAAGAAGTACAGCATTGAAGTGCAATTTGGCATGGAGAAGAAATACACTCTGAAAAGGTGCAAATCACCGTTCATTCCCCCCACCCCCATCTCCTCTGCTTCTCTCCTTTGGTTTCAACTTTACCACCAGTTTATCCCACCCCCAAAAAGCTGTGCGGCGAGGCATTCTCTGTTCTGGCACCTGTGAGGACATAAGCTAGTGAGATGCAAAGGCTTTATTTTTTTAATACCACGAGTTGGTCTTAGGATTTGTCATTATACTGAAGAGCGTTGAGGCGAGAAAGGGAAGGCCAAAGAGGTAGCCCTGTGCCCATTGATAAAAACTGGGACAAATATGTTAAGATTGGTGTGTGGAGGAAATGAGGAGAGAGAGAATCCAAAAAGCCCAATGATAAAGCCTTCTTAACACTCAATTGTCCTTAACATTGTTCGTTCCAGCAAGAAATGATTAGATGCAACATTAAATCAGATTTTTCTCAGTGACAGAGCATGCTGTTAAAGAATGGGGATAAATGACCCCACACATTTTAATAACCACCCATACACTCATCAGCCTAGAGACCATAAATGCTGATCCTGTGTTTATTATTATAGTCAAGGGCTTGACACTTCCTGTGGGTTCTTTCTCTTTCGTTCTTTCTTTCTCTTTTTTTTCTTTCTTTTCTTCCTTTTTTTGTTTGTTGTAGGAATTAATATGTTTAATGGTATCTAAGGCACTTGGTCGTCAGTTCATGTCATTGTCATAATGACAATGTATTGTGTAATTTATATGTACAAAGTTCATTCAGATGTGACTAGTTAATTCTTTTTTTAAGTATTTTATTTATTTTTGATAGAGAGAGAGGCAGAGCACAAGTGGGGGAGGGGCAGAGAGAGAAGGAGACACAGAATCCGAAGCAGGCTCCAGACTCCGAGCTGTCAGCACAGAGCCCGACTCAGGGCTCAAACTCACAAACTGTGAGATCATGACCTGAGCTGAAGTTGGACGTTTAACCGACTGAGCCACCCAGGTACCCCGTGACTAGTTAATTCTTATCAAAGCAGTTTGATGATTTAAAACTGTGCATTCTTTAGAGAAAAATATTAACTTAAAATTTGGATAGATTAAAAAAATAGTAATGCGTTGAATACCTGCTAATAACACTAGTCTCCTACTACCAGTTTGGGGCAATGTTAGTGTGTGTGTTATGACTCCCGTCTTCTTATTGCAGCCATTAACATAATGGTCATTGGTTTTTATAATTTCCTTTTAGTTCATTATTTTTGATGTGCATAATATCAATATATTTGGATTAAAATAGTGTACTTGTTTTCAGTTAAATAAGAATTGGCATATTAGATAATCTCCGGAATTATTTACATGACTCCAGAGGTGGGGACAGACGTTAGCAAAATTATTTGACCGTAATCACCACGGTCGTTCAGACTCTTTGCTGGGAACAGAAATCACCGTGGTTGTAGCATACCCCGGCCAGGGTGGTTGATTTTTCACATTCACTGGGTTGTTAGCATTAGAGAAACACAGTTTCACTCTAATCAGAGAAAGCATAAAAAATAAAAGGTGTCATTACCGACCCACCATTAGTAACACATGCAGAATCTGGGATCAAGAAGGTATCACTTCCTTCGAAGCCAAGGCTCATGTTTCCAGTTGGCAGGTACCCTTTGATGGTGGAGCTGTCTGCCCATGAGTTGGTGTACAACCATTCACTCGGGGGGTTGAACTAGACTGGTTGAAAAATTAGATAATGGAGAAAACATAAATAAGCCCACAAGCAGTGTAGACGAGCTAGCCCAATGGCTCAATTTCCCTTTCTCACTGAAGATTCTGTGAGTGAGTATTTGATGAATCAGGAGCCACAGCACATCACCTGCTCATCTTTGCTCTTCTAAAACAGCTGGAGTTTGATGTGACAGCCAAAGGAGAAATTGCTGCCTCAGGAAATGCTTTGCCTTTGACTGATGGCTGCGTGGCTGGCAAATTAATTTTGGCACCTTTCCTTAAGTCACTTTGGTCCCATTCCTTCATTTTTCTGCTGGGAAGTGTGTACATTACATTACAGTTAAAAATACCTTCACAACACAAATGTGGAGAATAGCATGTACTATTTGAGGAAAGAAGTTGTAGGCTGAGATGGTTCCATTTTGTAGAGTAGAAAGGATGCTGTCATGCTGTGAGAGGAGGCCCACACTCTCAGTGCAACTCAAAATTTGTTTTCCATTTTCATTTTCATTTTTTATTTTTTTAAATATAATTTATTGTCAACTCGGCTACATATAGTGTGTAAAGTGTGCTCTTGGTTTTTGGGGTAGACTCTTGTGGTTCATTGCTTACATACAACACCCAGTGCTCATCCCAACAAGTGGCCTCCTCAATGCCCATCACCCACTTTGCCCTCTGCCCCACCTCCCATCAACCCTCAGTGTGTTCTCTGTATTTAAGAGTCTCTTATGCGTTTGCCTCCCTCCCTCTCTGTTTGTAACTATTTCTTCCCCTTCCCTTCTCCCATGGTCTTCTATTAAGTTTCTCAAGTTCCACATATAAATGAAAACATGATATCTGTCCTTCTCTGACTAACTTATTTCACTCAGCATAATACCTTCCAGTTCCATCCACATTTCTGCAAATGGCATGATTTCATTCTTTCTCATTGCCAAGTAGTATTCCAGTGTATATATAAACCACATTTTCTTTATCCATTTATTGGTTGATGGACATTTAGGCTCTTTCCATAATTTGGTTATTGTTGAAAGTGCTGCTATAAACATTGGGGTACATGTGCCCCTATGAATCAGCACTCCTGTATCCCTTGGATAAATTCCTAGCAGTACTATTGCTGGGTCGTAAGGTAGTTCTATTTGTAATGTTTTGAGGAACCTCTGTACTGTTTTCCAGAGTGGCTGCACCAGTTTGCATTCCCACCAACAGTGCAGGAGGGTTCCCGTTTCTCCACATCCTCGCCAGCATCTATAGTTTCCTGAGTTGTTCATTTTAGCCACTCTGACTGGCGTGAGGTGGTATCTCAGTGTGGTTTTGATTTGTATTTCCCTGATGATGAGTGACATTGAACATCTTTTCATGTTTCTGTTGGCCATCTGGATATCTTCTTTGGAAAAGTGTCTATTCACTTCCTCGGCCCATTTCTTCACGGGATTATTTGTTTTTTGGGTGTTGAGTTTGGTAAGTTCTCTATAGATTTTGGATACTAACCCTTTAGCCGATGTGTCATTTGCAAATATCTTTTCCCTTCCATTGGTTTACAACTCAAAATTAATGTTACTCCTCATCAACCTCTCACAAGGTCATGGGCTCCAGGGTTTAAGAATTTGAGTCATTGGTGAGCTTCTGTTCTGATATTTCCCCTCTTAGGTACTCATATACAGCAAATCCATCCTGCCCCCCAAGATCCTAGCACCACTCCCTCCTTATATATTTACTCTGTCATCTCTAGCAAAAGGTGACATGGTGGGTGGTTAAGAGTATGAACTCTGAATCTTATTCACACCAACAATTGGCTTTGTGACTATTAGTGTGTTACTTAACCTCTCTGTGCTTCAGTTTAGTCCACTGTAAAAGGGAAATCATAATGACAGTAACTCGCTCCACCTTTTCTAGCTCTCTTTGTTCACTGCCATCTTCTCTTGGGTGAAGCACAAATGTTTTCAACTCAACATATATTACACTTATTTTTCCTTTCTTAAGAATGCATTTCTTGGGGCACCTGGGTGGCTCAGTCGGTTAAGCTTCCAACTTCAGTCCAGGTCATGATCTCACAGTTCCTGAGTTCGAGCCTCATGTCAGGCTCTGTGCTGACAGTTCAGAGCCTGGAGTCTGCTTCAGATACATTCTGTGTCTCCCTCTCTCTCTGCCCCTCTCCTGCGTGTGCTCTGTCTCTCTCTCTCTTTCAAATATAAAAATAAAAATTTTTAAAAAAATTTAAAAAAAGAATGCATGTCTTTACTGCTGACAAAGGTAAAAGAATATATCCTTTCAGTTTTGTTTTTTCAGCCAGTCAAAGATGCCAGGTTTGAGACTTAGAAAGGTAAACCTTGGTAAGAAGTGATAGATAGTTTGAGCCCTTGCCTTGGGATGAAGATTGAGGTTCTCTTGTCTGAGTCTGCTGTGTGCTATGGTGTCAGTGTCCTGGGTTGGGGCTCATTTCCTGATTCTCCTGATGTGATTAGCCTGTTCTTATTGTTGATCTGTCACAACTTGTCATTCTTGCCCTTAAGGATTAAAAGGTCTTAGGATTCATTATAATTACTGGTTCTTCTGCCCTTACAATTATAGATATTGCACTGTCAGCACAGAGCTTGACACGAGGCTTGAACTCACGAACCATGAGATCATGACCTGAGCTGAAATCAGGAGTCGTATACTCAACTGATTGACACGAGGCTTGAACTCACGAACCATGAGATCATGACCTGTGCCGAAATCAGGAGTCGTATACTCAACTGACTGAGCCACCCTGGTGCCCCAGAACACCTTTGTTAGGAATCTCAAAAACATGTTGGCTTATCTATATAGAAATAGTGTTAAAGATGTGGCAGTCTTAAGCAAAAATCTTAAGCAATGAAGTGAAACCTCTCAGTGTTTAAACAGTCCCTTCGGTGCTACTCTATCTAGCACTGTAGATACCGTCTCAGAATCCACAGATAGATGTAGAAGAGGCATTTTGCTTTCCAGAAAAGTTCTGTATGTTTTTTTTCCAGTTATTTGACATTGAATCCCTTAAGTGTTTTTGATCAGCCACAAAGGCAAAACCTGCAGAAAGAAAAATATGGGAAAAAATCAGGAAAAGGTATATCTGGTTAGATATCTTAGCTTCTTCCAGCAAAGAGAAAAAAAATGGGCAAATAAATACCAGTTTAAATACGATCTAATCAGCAACTGGAATAGGTCCTGAATAGATACTGAATATGCTCAGTAAGTCTTTGCTGAATGAATAATTGAATGAATATTTGCTATGTTCAAAACAAACATGAATAATACTATTATCCTGCAAAAATTTGTGTCTACTTAATAAAAATATTTAATGATTAACTTACAATAAAATTTGGTCTACAGAGTAGTTGCAAGGGCTGCTGGGTGGCTGGGTCAGCTAATCATCTGACTCTTGATTTCAGCTTAGGTCATGATCTCTGGGTTCATGAATTTGAGCCCCATGTTGGGCTCTGCACTGACAACGCAGAGTCTTCTTGGGATTCTCTCTCTTTCTCCCTCTGCCCCCACTCTCTCTCAAAAATAAATAAATAGGGGCACCTGGGTGGCTTAGTCGGTTGAGCATCCGACTTGGGCTCAGGTCATGATCTCACAGCTCATGAGTTCGAGCCCCGTGTCGGGCTCTGTGCTGACAGCTTGGAGCCTGGAGCCTGCTTGGGAAACTGTCTCCCTTTCTCTCTGCCCCTAACCCACTCGTATTCTGTCTGTCTCTCTCAAAAAAATAAATAAATATTAAAAACATTAACAATAAATAAATAGTTAAATACATAAATAAAAATAATTTTTTTTAAAAGGAAATGTTAAAAAAAAAAGAATAGTTCTATTGGGATACAGAGGTATGAAAATACTGGCCATAACTAAAAGGACCATGTTAAAATTATATTAACTGAGGAATACCACCACCAATCAATAATAATCGAGATAAAGGCTCCTATTTTCATTGTTTTGAAAATCAGATTAAACTAGTAACATAACACATTATAAAGGGAATGTCTCTGCTGAAAGAATAGGCTGGATTCTTCCATTTCAAAAACACTATTTTCCCATGAAGCTCTACCATGAGGATTTATCATTGGCAATTCTTCATATAGTATCCTATTTACCAATAAAACAAATTATGATACTATAATTCCCCAACTATTCTATATTTCAAATTATTTACTAATGCAGACTAGGCTTTCTTCAAATTAGTTAGAATTAATGGCCTTTGCTTATAAAGTCAAAATATCTTTTATTTGAAAAAAAAGTTGAAATCTTATGATTCAGGGAAATTAAAAAGTTTATGCTTAGTTAAACACATTGCAGTTAATTTTTAAAAATCATACAGTTTAGCAGTAGAAATGGTTGAGTGCTTTTTTTTTAAAGACCCCACTCTGGGGAAGACCAATTTGTAGATAAACAGCCCATACCCAGCAGCACTGCATAGCTAATGTCTAATGTGTGGGAGTAGGTTAGAAGCAGCTCAGACTAATGAGGTTAACCCACATACTCTAATCACCCAGACTTGCACAAAGCAGGCAAATAACATAGAAGCAGGGAGCATTCAATTTATTTCTAAGTGAATCCTGCCTTTTTTGTATTCCAGGGTGTCACCCAGTAGATGGTAGGTGTTCATTTCCCACTGTTTCCAAATCTCTTTCAACTTCTAGCATTGCATTTCCCCTAGCTAACGGATTATGGGCCATAGGCAAGATGCCTTCTAATTCAGCATCAGCCCAAGAAATTGTAAGGAGTCACTTCCTGTGGGCTGGGAAGGTGCCTCTCATCTCCTCACCTTATGTAGAGGTATACATGGGAGGCCACAGCCTACAGACTCCCAGGGACTACTCAGTCTGCCTGCCTTGGGAGTCCCAAGGTCTTTGACCTCCTATAGGGGCTCAGCATTCTTGTTGTTATTCACTCTATAATTTTTAAAGATCACTTCCAATGTAAAATCCTTCTAGAAATGCTTAGCATGAAGAGGGTTGTTGGGAAAACCAGTAGAGCTTGATAAATTAGGAAAAAAGACACATTTTAATGAAATCTGGGGTAAGGCCTGTCTGAAACAACATTTTACTTTTTGTGATACTCAGGTGTGGTTGGAAAAATCTTTTTTTTCCCAAAGTAGAAATATACGTATTGTTCTATTGTGTTATTGTTTTATTTTTTACGTATATATATGCATACACACACACACACACACATACACACTCATTGTAAAAGCCTTCAGACAACTCAGAAATCTATAGAGAAAAGTGTTAGTCTTCCACTCAGAGATAGTTAGTGTTAGTGTTTTAGTATAAAGTTTTCTAGATTTTTCTATGGCTTTACAAGAAATGGTTAGTATTTTAGTATAATGTTTTCTAGATTTTTCTGTGGCTTTACAAGCATTCAGATAATTATAGGGTATTTTAATAGGGTCAGACTACTAACATTATTTGGTAATTTTTACATAATTGCTATATGAGCAGATATACATTTTCACCATCATTTTTAATTATTTCTTTGTATTCCATTGAAAAATGTACCATTTGTGTTTTTTTCCAATTTTTTATTAATAGGAAGGATGTTCTTATACATATGTCTCTGTATATGTGTCTATTTGTTTCTTTGCTATGAATACTTAAAATGGAATGGTTGTGTAAGAGAACATGTCCTTTAAAAAATTTTTATGGGGTGCCTGGGTGGCGCAGTCGGTTAAGCGTCCGACTTCATCCAGGTCACGATCTCGCGGTCCGTGGGTTCGAGCCCCGCGTCAGGCTCTGGGCTGATGGCTCAGAGCCTGGAGCCTGTTTCCGATTCTGTGTCTCCCTCTCTCTCTGCCCCTCCCCCGTTCATGCTCTGTCTCTCTCTGTCCCACAAATAAATAAAAACATTGAAAAAAATTTAAAAAAATTTTTATAACACTTGCAAAATTGCCCTTCAAAGCATTTGTATCGATTTACTTGCCCACCAGTATTGTGGGTGAATGCCCATGCTTCACACCCTTGAAAAGCATACAGGTTAGAAAAATGGTGCTTTAGAGAGGATGTACTTCCATTCTAAGAGCTTAGGAGCATGGAAAGCTTCACGTGGACGATGTGGTTGTGGTCCTGGTTGCTGAAGACAGTCACCATCACATAACTAGGGCATTCATTCATTTGCCAGATGGTAAACTCTGGTTTTTCTTTTATAGTGTGCTGTCATATCTTGAACCTCCTGTGTTCTTCTCTCTAGATTGAGGAAGACACGTGGCAGAAATACTACTTGGAAGGAGTCTCAAATGAAATGTACACAGAATATCTCTCCAGTGCCTTCGTGGGTCTGTCCTTCCCTACTGTTTGTGAGTAAGTGACCATTAACCATGTGCTCTTTGGCTCTCAGGGGTATTTAATGTGCCCCTTTCAGGGAAGATACCTTATGCCTGCCCAATACAGCTGGGGTACTCAACAATTACTGAGGGTAACCTGTGTGCTCTGTCTTGTGTGGTGAACAGGAAGGTGGGTCATTACATGGTCTCTGCCTTGGGGATTTCTGCTGGCCCTACTTTTCCCCACAGCTCTGAGAACCTTATACTTATGGGAGTTACAATAGGGCATCCATTTTCAGAAAATAACTCCTTCCGAATCAATTACCTATTCACTTTATGCATTAAATTATGAACCACAGTGTTCCTGCATGTCTTGAATTAGGCTCCTGTGGTGTAGACACAGTATGATGGGTGGCAGGAACCCATGTCTTTTTACCAGGATGAAAACAAATCTTGCCTGCTCCTTGATGAAAGGAATTTTAATATCTTTCAGTCAATTCAGATCATAGAGACATCCGAGAAGCCATTATTCAAAGTGCATTCAAATACTGCTGAGGAAATGTGGAACCAAATGTATGGAAGGAGGCCTTGAGAAGCTCTTAGCAATTTAGCTCCTGACATGAACAACCACCATGTTATGACAATGAGAAGGCTTAGCTTTTCCTTATTATTGGCTCAGCAGGATGGATTTGAACAAGAGGCAGCCCCAGCTGGTCATGGCCCCTCAAAGTAGCATAGGTGATCATTTAAGGGATATGAACTCAAGAGTTACATGGGTCCTGGACCCCGAGAAACTTCCATCATGATGATGCCTTAGATTTCCCACTTGGAATCTCAAATGTTGGGTGCAAGTCAAACAGGGGTTTTGTCCCCTATGAAAGCATAAACTCCCTGGGAATGTTGAAACATTAAGCCTTGTTAATCCATTGACACTTTAGCAAAAGATTTGATAACCTCAGTCTTGCTGATAAAAACTGGGCAGAAATAGGGGACTCTTGGAACCACTGGGCTGAGGATGAAAAGCTATTCCCTTGTGCTGAGTACCTACAAATGAAACCCACCTTCTGGAAAGGGAGGTCTGAAAAGGATAGTCCTGGGGACCCTTGGGCTCTTCTGTCTTCTAGCTTTCTGTTCTGTGCACAGCAGAGAGGGGACAGAACACCTGGGAGGTGGTGTTTACCTGGAGACTCCTGTCACAGGACACAGCAGGTGTACTGTGTCTGTCCCTGGGCCCAGACCCTAAGCAATCCAAAACGGTTTGGCTCTTTACTGAAATTTCCCACCCTGTCTCTAAGCGAAAGTTTAAACGCTAAATGGACTGGAAAAGTGAATAGGTAATTGATTCGGAAGGAGTTATTTTCTGAAAATGGATGCCCTATTGTAACTCCCATGTGTTCCTTTCTGGGAGAGCTATTTCTCTTTCTGCCACAGAAAGAAGTTAACCATTCAGAGGCCTCAGGTCCTGGAACATTGAGGCTGTCCCAGGGGATTTTCTCCACCTTGGGGTTTGGACTGCCTAGGATAGAAAGCCCAGGAGAATTCAAGACTTTTAATAGAGGCTGGTTCTATGTTAAAAAAAAAAAAAATGGAGCCCTCCTATATAATGTAGGGGTGGTCTGAGCACACGGCAAAGCTGCCAATGCCCAGAGGGGTCCTATGGCATTGGGGGCATTAGCAGAGGTGTGTGTGAAGATGCCCTCCTTCACTGTTGATTTTCCCTGGCTTGACCAGTGTTTATATCTACCATGAGTGCTTCCTCGGAAGCCTGCATTCCCACTGCTTTTCTTACTCTGCTGCGGAGAGCCAAGTCAGTTTGTTTTAAGAGCATTAAACCGCAAGGTTAGAATTGCTCCCCCTAGAGGCTGCAACTGGGATACCCACAAGGTAAATTTGACTCCCTTAAGTGCCCTGTGCAGTGTTTCATTTCTTAACAGTTAATTGCGAATATTTCAAAACAGTGGTATTTCACATAAAAACCAGATTTTTGGCCTCTCTTGAAAACCTGATGTGCACTTGCATTTCTACCAGATGCTAACTGGCTCTAATTTGTTGTAAAGAAGGGGTTAGTGTAGGTCCTCCCCTCTCTGTTGTCTTAAACCAGGCCAGATTTGCATTGATACCCTGGGCCTGGCCCCACTGCCATGTGACTTTGTCAAGAACTCCCTGGGTGGTGTGAAACTTCACTGCCCTTCGGAGCCAGCTCAAGAGCTGGACACTAGTGGCTGCTGTAAATATTTCCTTTGATGGATTTGCATGTTTAGAACATGTCCTGAGGAGGAGAGAATCTTTCAGACACACCTCGTTGTCAGAGAATTTAATATTTGTTCAGCACAGCTTCTAGAATACAAAAAAAAAAAAAAAACACAAACTTCTGATGTGAGTGAGAATGTGTTCAACTTAGTGCTATTATTCGTTTAACACAATGATACAGCAGAGGTAGGAATAATCAATAAAGAAAGGACATTTAATGAGATTTAGGAACATCCCAAAACATTGAAGCTCTCCTCAAGCATTTGATTATCTGGAGGCTTAATTATCTGTGTTTTCTACTTTAAATTAAAGAAAAGCCATAACTCAAAGTTACCAGCAGTTTAATGATAACACTCTTCAATTCAGGTTAATTAAAGCACAGCCGTAATTAGAGTGTAGTGTTGTATATCACCGGGCTGGCGCATAAGTATTTTCATTACAGTAAGAATTGGCTATTCAATTTCGAGATGACATAAAGGACGCTGAAATATATTTTAAGCTGGTTCATGTAGAAGAAAAAGAATTGGGGAATATTCTGGGGACAATAAAGCACAGATAAAATATACAGATTTTCAGAGTGGTTTCTGTAATTATGTGCTGCATTAAAACAATATGCAGCCAATAACGTCTTAAAGCATGAAAAGAAATACATTTGCTCTTCCCCTAGCTGGCAGTATGCCCCCTTGCAGGGTGGGATCACCGCCCAGGAGAGCTTGGAGTTTTCTCAGAAGCCAGGAGAAACGTTCTGCCAGGAGATAAGGGAGCAGGATACACGGATGAAATTTGAAGTTATTTCCCCAGAGAACAGAGTGGGGAAGAGGAGAGGCAGGAGGGCCGGAAGGCCCCCACAAGGCAAGCTTTTTAAAAATTTCTAGTGGAGAGGTGTTCCCTCTTGCCCGGGGGAGACTCACACCAGCTATGTCCTCAGACTTCTGGGCACCGGCCTTGTGGCCTCACTGCATGTGTCATCAGAAGATGCACCTTTGTTCCGTGTGTCACTAACTTAGACAAAACACAGTACCATTTCTAAATATTTCATTTACGTCTTCTCATTTTATCCACACAACAATCCTGTGGTTTCTATGGATGCCACACTTCCTGGTTTATGAGCAAGGACACTGGGACTCAGAGGATGTTGGTGCCCCTCCAAAGCCACCTAGTGCACAAGTGACAGAGCCAGGGTTCTGATGCTGGGCCTGTGTAATTGAGAGCAGCTTGGAGGAGCTGCTGGAGGAAAGCTGGCTAATTAAGAATCTCCCGGGGAGTGTACTAAGTGGAGAGATTTCTAGGCTCCGTCTCCAGAATGTAATATCTGGGGGAGTCCCCCACATCTGTACTTTTTTTATAAGCAAAGACAGGTGATTCTGATTCAAAGTCTGATGCCTGGGACCTCCCCCTACCCCCTCCTTCCTCATCCCTCTACACCACAGGCTGGAATAAACTCCCCTTACTCCGCACTTTGGGCTCAGTCACTGGAATGTTTCTCTCTGATTTTAGGCAAATCATAGAATATAGGTGGGCCATATTTGACAAGCTGATGTTAACATTTGGGCTTTTGTGTGAGTTTCCTTGCCACCACTCCTGCTTCACATTTTCTTCAATCTCCCGGAAGACAGGCTGAATGTACACTCTGCCACGCCAGGCACACTCCTGACTGCTCTGCCCTCTCTCCATGCCTTGTCCAAATCAGTATAGGAAAAAGGCATTGGGGTGCTGAGCCCTTTAATGCTCTCGGTGAGGTTTCCACTGGACATCATGAGAGCAACTTCAGGCTGCAGAGAACAGAGAAGCGCTAAATGCCAAGATGCAGAGGAAATAAGGACAATTCAGGATGCAACCCACAAAGGTGCCTCTTGGCTTTGTTGGCAAGATCACGGTGGCTATGTCCTAGACCTTCCCCAGGATGCCCTTAGGGTGTTCCTTTTAAGAGCCAGCAACTCCTAAGCAACCCCCCTTCATTTTGCATAGCTGGCTTGCCCCTGGGTCTGTGTGACAGTACGATCAAGGCAAAGGAGCTTTGGGATCTGAAAGAGAAGGTGCCATCCAGTGTGCTCTGAACACCACAAAACCACCAGCTCCCTCTCCCTCCCATTCCCCACCTTCCCCAGCAAGGGACCATGGAGGGTGCGAGGGGCCAGCACCAAGCTTGCAGGAATCAAGGAGCTGCTGTCTGAGGCCATGTTTGCCACTAAAGGGTCTTGTATTTGATCGGTCCCCATAATAGGATGATGCTTGATATTGTAGAGTGTGACCTTGGAATCTCAAACCCTCAGAGCAGCCACTTGGTGGACGTGTAATTTGGGACAAGGTATTTGATTTCTCCATACCTCCTTCCTCTGATAGTTTACCAGCTGCCTGACTTGGGACATGGTGTTTACCCCAGGATCCTCATCTCTGAAATAGGAACATTACTTATCTCTCAATAGTGCCGATATTCTTTTCCCTCTCCCACCTCCTCTTTTCGCACCTCCTCCAGTCCTGTCCCATCAAGTACAACATAAGCACCAAGAAAGAAAGGGATTCCATTGTGGCATTTCCAGGTTATACTTACTCTTACCCTCTAGAAAACGTCTGCAGTCAGTCAGTGGTCTGTCAGTCATCAGCCAGTCAGTCGACTAGATATTTAATAAACTTAGGATATGTGTGCAGTGTGCCAGGCATGGTGCCAACTCTAAAGGAAACTGCAATTAGATTTAATCAAGTATGCACACCTTAAACGATTAATGACAGTACTTATAAATGAAAAGTAAAGAACTCTGTTTCCCTACAGTGGCTGCTTTCAGAGAGTTTTAAGTCTGGCGAAGAAAAATAATACCCAGGGCACCTGGGTGGCTCAGACGGTTAAGCATCCGACTCTTGATTCGGCTGAGGTCGTGATCTCATGGTTCATGAGATTGAGCCCCGAGTCAGGCTCTGTGCTGACAGCGTGGAGCCTGCTTGGAATTCTGTATCCCTCCCTCTCTGCCCCTCCCCCACTCACATGTGTGCAGGTGCTCTCTCTCTCAAAATAAATAAATAAACATTTGGAAAAAAAAGAAAGAAAGAATACCCATCCTCAGAGAGAACTAAGCACCTATGGAGAAGTATTTGATGGGTGCACACTGGAGGACAGAGGCTGAGAGAGGGGGTGAGAACTCCCTGTAGGCTGAGGGGTGGGCAGGAGAGGCTTCCTAGAAGAGAAGACACTTGAGCGGTGTCTTGTAAGGAGATTGGATTCAGAGAGGGAATAAAGAGGGAAGAGGGAATTCTAAGCAGTAGGCAGTTGGGAGGCTGGGAGCCACATAGCATCTCTCCGATTTTCCAACAAGAGCAAACTGATTTCCCTTTTAGATGGGAGAAAGAGACAAATCAGATTTCTTTTGACGTGTGATGTTTTCAGGGGGAAACAGCGACAGAGTTTTTTTTTTTTTTTGTCTGCCTCCAGACAAGAAAGTGAAGGCAGAGGGGAGACCAGAGAAGTGGGGAAGGAGGAGCAGGAAGAAACCACAGGTTCTGAGGTTGGGTTATGGCAAGAACACCATGTTCCAGGTCCTGGCTTTCTCAGTGAGGGTATTCGTCAGTCATTCATCGCTTGCAAAATATAAAAGCTTAATTGTATTGGGTTTTACAGCTCAGAGGGGATTAGGACAAAAGATGCATTTAAAATACAGTGTGTCTCTCTCTGTCCCCCTGCAGCTGATGGAGTAGTTAAAATTCAGATTTGATGTGGAGTATTTAATGCCTGGGTAACTTGGGGGAACTCTGGTCAGATCTTCGCGGTGCTATAGGGCAGGAGTTCTGCCCTCGGTCTAGACGTGAGCATGGATGCTTTTGTGATGACTGAAGACAGTGTGGAGGTTGGAGGGGGCTTCTCCATCCCCTCGTCCACCTGCATTCAGGGCTCCTAAACAAGAAGAAAATCGTGCTGTGTTGTTCTGCATGGACAGATCTTTCCAGTGAAGCTGCTTGAGGGAGATTTAAGACTACCTGGGGAAAGCTGGGTCTCCTGTAAAATGAAAACTAGAGCCACTTGAAGTTGAGTTCTAGCAGATCGGTAGATTTTAGGGAAGGATTTCTGAATTTGAACATGGAGCAGAGAGAAGCTGGCAAGCCTGATTGTCATTTGATGGATTCATTTAGCCAGGCTGCAGAAATGAGAATTTTGTGAGAAATTGTGGAGGGACTCAAGTCTCACCTTTAAAAAATATTTTTCCTGAACAAAGTGGCCCTATTCATCCAATTATTTGAGGGGTGGTATTGTAGTTAAGACAACATTTATGAACACAGATAGGAATACAATATTTACAATGATTTCTACTACAGAGACCCAGAGATGACCAGTAATCTTTCTACATGTTAGTGAATGAACAAATGACCCTAAAAACTGTTAACACTTTTTTTTTTTAAGTTTTGAGGGAGAGAGAGGCGGGGGAGAAGGGAATAGAGAGATGGAGAGAGAGAGAGAATCCCAAGCAGGCTCCACAATGTCAGTGCAGAGCCCAATATGGGGCTTAAATCCATGAACCATGAGGGGCGCCTGGGTGGCGCAGTCGGTTAAGCGTCCGACTGCAGCCAGGTCATGATCTCGCGGTCCGTGAGTTCGAGCCCCGCGTCAGGCTCTGGGCTGATGGCTCAGAGCCTGGAGCCTGTTTCCGATTCTGTGTCTCCCTCTCTCTCTGCCCCTCCCCCGTTCATGCTCTGTCTCTCTCTGTCCCAAAAATAAATAAACGTTGGAAAAAAAAAATTAAAAAAAAAAAATCCATGAACCATGAGATCATGACCTGAGCTGAAATCAAGAGTCAGATGCTTAACTGCCTGAGCCACCCAGGTGCCCCTAAAATCTGTTAAACTTTTAATCGAAGGCCACAGAGACAGTGGCACATCTAGAATTCTCTTCAGGAGGGTCAAGGAGGCAGTCCATTGGAAATGAGATGTTAGGGGCTTCACTTGATATTAGGTCCACATAACAAACACACAGTTTACATTTTGTTTCTGACTAATAATAGTAATACAGTTTTCTAAAATGCATTTATTCATATTTTAGGCAAATGCTCACTGTCTATATCAAAGAATGTAGTTATTAATAAAATCAAGTGTCTCAGGTGTGGTAGTGGAAATATTGTGAGTGTGTGTGTGTGTGTGTGCACGCATGCGTGTGTGTTTGAGGTGGGGGTGTTCTGAAGCCCGCTCCACCTCTATCAAAGCTATTGGGAAATGAAATCTGAACATCTCCATGAGCATTTTAAATCACTTCCTTTTTCTTGGTCCTGAGTCTTATAAATCCTGCTGTTTCAAATTTCCTTTAACTAGATGTTTCCATTTCGAGAGCCTATCATTTTAAATCAAAGCTCCTAAATCTGAATCTTTTTCATTCTAGCCCCTAGATCCTAAAGATCTGCTTTCCCAATGCACAGTATTTACATCCACATCTACTCTGATTACATGCATCAGCCTGACATTGCCAGGGTCCCTCTGGATCGCAGAAGAGGGGCCTGTATTTCAGGGGAAGCTGGGTTTGCAGGGCACAATGAAAGCTACCTCTTCTCTCTTCACCCACTCACTCCTAGGTGACTCATCTTCAACAGCCCCAAACCACATCTTCACACACCCTGCTTGGGCACATTCGAAAGTACAGGTTCTGAGACAGGTTTCTCTTCTTAATTCACATCAGCAAGCAATCTTTCTAGTCAAGGAGGCTGATTTAATGGCAAGAACAATTTATGTCCCTCTGGGTAGGTAGAAACAGTTGGACTCTAATTCTTAAGAGCCTTTGTTCAGGAACATCTGGGTTGAAACTACTGTATTTAACAGATGATGCTAGCACTAAAAAAAAAAAAAAAAAAAAGGCCTTATATAATGTCATTGTCAAATTTGGTAGATCTCTACTTAATAATTACCAAGAAAGCAATCTAACTTGTTATTACAACAGTTTTATTGCAGATTGCTGGTTTAAGACCTTTTTGTGACAAGTGGCATTTTTTTTTTCTGGAAAAAAGTCATTTCTGTTCCCCTGTAATTATTTTCACAACCAGCAGCAACTTCCTGCATTGGACATATTGGGACATTTTATTTTAGAAACAAGAATTGAATTCCTGCTAACTTATGGCTGATTTTATCCTGTTTTCCATTGTAAAGGCGGTCTAGCTTCTCTTTCTTATATCCTCCCTCAACCTAAGCCCCTTTCTCATCCACCCCCGGTCCTATCTATGTGGAGACACTGAGTAAAACCATAAGAAGGACTATAGGAACTGGATGAGCAAAGCTTATTTTGCTTTACCAAAAACAATGGTATCAATGATACAAGTAAATATTTAATCTCAGGACATCAATCCTGGCTGGTCTGAAGACGTGTTCTGAGAAGCACACCCCTTGTAGGAGGATCTGTAGAGATTCCCAAGGATAAATTGCTGTCTGTATCTTAGAATTGTATTTGTGTTTTGGCACATTGATTCAAGGCGAATGTGAGATCCCCAGAGTACATCGCTGCTATTCTTTTTTTCTATATCCTTCTTTTCCAGTCTCTTTGCTTCTAATGAGCAAGTTAAGAGGCACCTTGTTTCAGGATTTGATTCTCAACTCCCAAGCCTTCCCTGCTTCGACTTTCCTAGTTTACCACTTTATCTCTTATGTATACTTCCAGCACCTCATGAGATTCTGCTCCCCTGTCATTCCTGCATTTAATCATCGTTTATTAAATGCACCTTGCACTCTTTGCACTTTGCAGAATTCCAGGGAGACAAAGCATGTGTCTTGCACCGAAGAAGCTCAACTCGAGGGCAGAGAGATGAGTAAACAAGTGATTACCACACCCCAGCACTCCTGTTCCTAGCCTTGGTCTGTTGGGGGTCTCCAGGACCCCCCAACAGAGACTGTACCTCTGCTGCAGCCTTGAGCCCACCACCCTAGATTGGCTAACTCTCTGTGGCAGGATCTAACAAAAAAACCCTGATGTTTAATAGGGGGGATGTAGTTCTGTTTCTAGTGCAAATTGCAAATTACTCAAGATGTGCTTTTTGCGGACATGCAGAAGATACTAGTTAGAGCAGAGATTAAAAACTTAGGTGTCTGTAGGAGGCAGGAGTGAGCAACAAAGAGTGAAGAATGAGGAGGTAGGGTCAGGAGTGCAGGGGACCTTGGCATAGTGGAGAGCACATGTCCCATCCAGAGGTATAAGGGCATCAAGCTCGCGTCCCTTTTAGCCATGCAGAATGTGGCTCCAGTGTGGCTATTTATGATTGACTTATCAAGGAAAGCTGAAAGGCTAGTTTTTATATGAAATCACCTGTTAGTATCTCATTCTGAATTTTTAAACATGCTGCACTGCCTAATGCTCCATGCTGGGCTTCTGGCCACCACTGAGATTTAATTTCCACTTTTGGCCTTTCTTCATAAAGGCCATTTGACCTTGAGCAAGTTGCCCCTCTTTGTCATCTCTGTGAGAAGGGCAGGCCTGAATCCGATAATCCATGGTTGTGGCACTATTTGCATATGATTACTTTGTTGACATCACTCTGTCCCTGCCCTCTCCCCCTTTGACCAGTGAGTAAAGGCTGGGTTTGGGTCAAAGAGCTTCTTAAAAAGAGGCTTCTGTAAAGCAGTGTAGAATCAGTCATCTTAGATACGGATTTGGAAGTCATGAGAGAGGACTCAGAGATCTCCTTGGTCCACCCTGCTAGGTTAAGGAATGTGCACAAGGCCGTGTAGATTTTACTGACTATCCTGCATTGGAAAACTTCTCTCTTTTTATACCTAGTTGGTAAATGATATTGTAGTACCTAGGAAGACATAATTCACCATTACTGTGGACTATTTCTTTGCTTCTACCAACAGGATCAGGTCATTAAAGCCATTAAGGTCCATGATCCCACGAACCACAGAGACCCAAAACAGAGTGGCCAGCTGCTCATAGGGTATCAGCATATCGGCCTCTTCGTGACATGTGCTAAGAGCAGCTTTCTCCTTGAGATTTTGGCATTTAGCTGTTATTTACATTAGAAAGTGGTTACCTACCCTGGTAATTTGGTTCAACAAATATTGCATGAGCCATCTGATATTTTAAACAATTGAAGCTCCACAAGTAACAGCCCCATAAAGGGTGCATGTTAGCAGTTCTCTGTGGGACATAAATTAAGAAGAGCGTTTTTCCAGCTGTAGTTGGATACCTGGATTGGTGTTTCAGCAAACTGCGTAATCAGCACAAAGCCCAGGTCATTAGAGTCTGCTGGCAAGAATCAGCAAACCTGCAAATCACCGGGAGAGCCCAAATGTGCCTAGATGAAGTGGTCCTTTGAAATCTGTCTGTTGAAAGCAATATGAAGACCGTGACCTCACATGTAGGAATGAGCAATTCAGTCCTCTTCCCACCGGAGAGCATGAGGCCTTCACCAAGCCCTTACCTGCAAGCAACACAGCGACAAAGTCTCACACATGATTATGTCACTTTTCTATTTGAAACCAGCCCAAAGCCTCCATTTCACTTAGAATAAATGACAGACCAGCAGACTCATTGCTGTGGCCAGCAGTCTTCGCAAACTTGCTCCTGCCTAGCTCCCCGACCTAATCACTGTCACTTGTGACTTTGCTCACCCTGCTGCAGTCCAGCTGCTCTCGTAGCTGATCTTCAGACACCCCAAGTTCCTTCCTGCCTCGGGACCCTTGCACTTGCTGCTGCCATTCCCTGGAAAGATTTTTCTCCAGAGCCCCATTGCCTGCCTCTTCTCATCACCTCCAGGGCTCAGTGCTCTAACTTCACTTTCTCAGGATGGTCCTCTTGGACCACTGCAGATAACACATCTTCCCAGTTGCCCTTTTTTGTTTGGTTGGTTGTTTTGGTTTTGGGGGTTTTTGTTGGAGGAGAGTTGACACACAGTGTGACATTAGTTTCAGGTGTACAACATTGGGACAGTTCTGCATGTTATGCTGCATGCTCACCACAGGTGGAGCTACCATCTGTCACCATACAACGCGATACAGTACCATCGACAATACTCCCTATGCTGTGACTTTCATCTCCTGACTCATTCAGCCCATAACTGGAAGCCTGTACCTCCCACTCCCCTTCACCCATTTTGCCCACCCTCCTCCCACTCCCCCTTGGCAACACCAGTTGGTTCCCTGTATTTATGGGTCTTCCCAGGTACTCCTCGTCCTCTTCAGTTGTTTTGTTTTCTGCACAGTGTTTTCCTCCTCTGGAAATGTATTACCACTTGTATATTTGCTTTTTATCTATCTCTCCCAGTAAGAAATAGGCTTCCCTGGGGCTAAGGATGTGTATCCTGCCAGGTATTAGTTGGGAATCTTGGGCAAGTTAACATGGGTGTTCTGAGCCTCAGTTTCATCACCCGTGATATAGAGATATAAGTAGATGTTGGAATAACTGAGGCCATCTCTCTCTCTCTCTCAGGGATATTGTAGGGATTAAAGGAGAGCACCAAGGACGGCCCTGACTTGTGAACCGGCGCACCCCTACCCCCTTATGGGGCTGCAGCCATCAACCCATCAATAACCATCAACTCACTTCTCAATCTATCAGTCAGCCAATGTTTTATTCTCCAGAAAGTCCTTAAAACATATGCTCATTGTTGATACTTGTCATATAGAATGTATGTAATTCTTTTGTGTGTGCTTTTATTTCTTTGAGTATATAAATATGTATTTTCACCTAATTGTATCAAATAATTTAGAAGTTTGTATCTATATGACAATTATTTATTAATCTTATACCTTGAAATATTCTTCAAAAACTCTCATCTTGAATGCTAAAACCATATTGTACCATACTTTACTTAACCACTGCTTCATTATTAGACATTTAGGTAACTTTTTTTTTTATTCTGTATAAATATTACCACCTTGAACATCTTTACCCATAAATACTTTACTGGATCTTTTATTATTTTCTTAGAAACCCAGTAAGCAAAACCTTTCATTTATTTAGCTTCTGTGTATCAGTGGTTCCATGGACAGTACTATGGGGAATTCCAAATGAGTCCCAAACTTTTTTTTTTAAGTTTTGTTTTTATTTATTTTTTGAGAGAGATAGAGAGCAAGTGGGGGAGGGGCAGAGAGAGAGAGAGAGAGAGAGAGAGAGAGAGACAGAATCCCAAGCAGGCTCTGTGCTGTCAAGCCCAATGCAAGGCTCGATCTCACGAACCCTGAGATCATGACCTGAACCAGAGTCAGGAGTCGGAATCTTAACTGACTGAGCCACCCAGGAGCCCCTAAATAAGTCTCAGACTCTTGAAGAAGTCACACTGGTTGAGGAGATAAAGTTCAGACACAGAATGCAATGGGGAGCAGCCACAGCCAGTGTGCGGCTGACTTCGGGTTGAAGGAGGTTGTTGCAGGTTGTTGCAGGTTGTGGCTCTCTGGGAACAGAGAGCCAGAGGGTGGCGGTGGGCTACAGAAGAGCTGCACAGAAGGTTGGACTTGATGGGGGCCTGGGAGGAAAGGCTGGAAGAAGAGAAGGCATCTGGGGGAGGAATCGCATCAAGGCAGGAACGAGGCTACCTCAAAGCAGGCTGGGCTGCAAGCGAGAACACCGGGCAGATGAGGTGAGACAGCTTGGATGAGGCCAAGAGTGACGGTGCCACAGTCATGTGCTGGGCAGTTACACGGAGGCTAAGGATTATTACCATCATTCTGAGCACACAGGGGTCTGCTCGGAACAACAATATGAGCCATTTGTACAAAAGACCGAAATGGAATCCAAATAACAGGTCCAGCTGCTCCAAATACCTCCCTCCTCCTGCAGTTAACATTTTACTACCCGACTGAGTAACTAATGAATCTGGCCCAGCATAAATCCCCAGGCACAAATCCCTGCTTGGGGTCTGTGTCTAGACATCCAGACCTGAGTGCAATTTGCACTTTGAACATTCAGCGCCTTATCACTTGCGAGAAATCAGGTTTAATGGGGAGGATGGGGAGGTGTCGCTCCCACCCCCTCCCTTTGGCACAGTGACTATGGAATGGAGGTCCCTGGAATAATGAGTGCATCGGGCGATGGAGAGGTCGTAACAGTGTCGTGTGGCTCTGGTCATTCAGAAGCACTGACTGGGAGGTTTCTCCATCTCATTGCAGGCTGTGTTTTGTGAAGCTCAAGCTCCTGATGATAGCCATTGAGTACAAGTCCGCCAACCGAGAGAGCCGGTAAGTTTGCCACAGCCTGGTGGCCGGCCAACATTTAAGAGATGTGAGAGTGCACTAAGAGTCTGGGTCTCCCCACTTGTTTCTTACACGTTATTGATGTACTTGGAACCCTGATGCAGCACATTTCGGGCCCTCGGGCACTTCTCATGGCGTACCCAACCAGATACTGCCACTTCCATCTCATGCCCCAGTGGGCATTCAGAAAGTGTTTCTCCAGAGGAGAGTGATGAGGCATCCAGATCGCCAGCTGATCATGCCAACTTGCACTTTTTACCCTCTGTGCACAAAATCGGGGACAGCCCCTGTCCTCAAACCCCTTTTTACTGCGGTGAGCGTGAAGCAGGTGGATTCTGGCCTCCTTCACAGCAGGGATGGGGCAGGGCTGTGATGGGACACGCCAGCTCTCCCGATAGCCAAATTGCAAGCAGCCTATTGTGTACCATATGTGCTTTTCCCGGTGCAACCGAAATCCAGGTGGCAGAGTATCAGCTTCATGCAAATTAGTCAGGAGAGCAGGCTCAGAGGCAGGAGCCCTCTTTATTTATTTATTTTGCAGCTAATTATGTGCAGATCAGACTGATGAGGGACTGGGTCTGGTTGAAATAGATAACAGCCCAGTCAATATATGAGTTCACACTGGAAGAAGGAAGCATCCCATTAACAGGGGATTTTGTTGATGAAGGACTATATGTATAACAGATAAAATAGAGTTGCTTTTTTTGCTCCCCAATTTTTATCAATGGGTTTGGAAGAAAGAGCTCATTGAGAAATGCATGGGCTTTTTGTCCTCTGAAATGACAAAACCTACAGCTAGGTTTCCTCCTAGCTATAGTGAATAAGTCTTCCTATGGATGCCCAAATGTAGAGTGCAGATACCCTCTGACATATGTCTTAATACAGTGAGTGCAGGGCAACAGTAGAACATGCCTGCTATCACCATCTAAGGAGTTTTCATTATCTGGATGAATAACTCAATGAAGCCAGACTTCCAAATGTATGGTCTGTCTCTGACAAAGAACAAAGCACAATGAAAAAACACTGGATTGTAAGCAAGTCAATCAATCCAGTGTTTGCTATATTACCTTAACCACCAGATCAGATTGCTCACAAAATCTGATCAAAGGCTAAGCTATTTTGAAAGTCCAAATCAACCAAGAGGAAGAAAAAAAAAATGGTGGATTTGGTGGCCACATGTAGAACACGGCCATAGCAGTTAACAAGTATGTATATATACATTTTTCTTTTCTGTGTTGGCAAAGTGAAGAATATTATGTGCAAAAAAAAAACAAAAACAAAAACAAAAAAAAACAAACAAACCCAGAGTCCTGGCTATTTGCTGTTCAACAGATAAAGCGGATGTTTCTGGAATTACTGCTTTCCCACATGGAGGCCAATAGTCACTGGCGCCTGTGTAGGGAGAAACATGTCTCCCGGGTTTTTGCAAATGATATTCTTCATGTTGCCACGTCGGTAAATCTGTGTAATTCAGTCTTCTCTCTTTATCACTTCTGTGCATCTCTCAAAGAAGTGTCATGGTGTGGGTGGCACTAATGCCGTGTATTGTTTCTTGACCATTCTGGTATAATTTCAAAGCAGGAGTCCGCACCCTGAACCTTGACCTATCATCTCCCACCTGCCACATTTTGGTCACAAGGAGGGAGAGAAAAAGCCTGTTAATGGTTCAGTGTGAATCTGCTGTCACTATTCTAAGAAAAATAACTAACAGCTATCCCTGAAGACAAAAATCTTTTCTTTGATGGACCCTCCAATTAACTCACCAATCTGAGATGTTTTCAACAAAGCCATATTTATAGATACAGATTTTTAGTTTTTTTTTTTCTTTCAGAAAAGAGTGAAAAGAACTTGTTTGGGTTTGTTTTGGCTTTCTGTGTGCAGTTACCAACTTTAATCCTCACATGTGGCTTGGTCTCGGTGTGGAAGCACATTGGTTCTTGTGGAAAAAGGTGTGTTTGAGGGAATGTGGATCACGCCTCTGAGAAAACACTGAACTTACCAAACACAATATCCATGTTAAAAAGGATTGAGTTTCTAACCCTTCCTGAGATAAGGATTTTGTTTTTCATCTAAGAATTTCCCATTTCCTCCCCTCCCCCATCCTCCAAGCGGCTGGGTGTGAAAATTCGGAGAACCCAGCTTCTCTCCACCCCTTTGCCTCCAGCCTGTGTTGAACTACCTCCTCTGTTGTTCTACCCCATGACGCTGTTTCCATGCTCTGCTGAAAAACCTTGTTTTCACATGCATCCTTCAAATAATTTGAAACAAAGGTTTTCTTCCTTCTCTCCTTCTGGTGTCAGTCAACTTATTATCAAATTGTTTGATTTTAAATTCTTTTTCTTGTCGTTTTGCAGAAGCCGAAAGCGGTATGCGCTCTTCGTTAACCTTCCTCCCAACCCCCACCCTCTATCTTCACTGCTCACCACAGGACTAACCATTTGCCAAGAATTCAGGAAGATAGAGATTATATATATGTATACACATACATATAATCTCATTCCCTTGTCTAGTATATATATGTATATATATGTATTTATATATATATGTATATTTATATTTAAACCCCTCTCCAACTAGAGCACATAAAAATTGAAAATAGCATATTGCTTTTCTTGTTTAGTTTGTTGATTCTTTTGGATGTCGCACTAACTTCTTTGCAGGAAACCTAACAAACCAACAGGTACAATCCCTGTTTTCAGTCATGGCACCAGTGATGGGAACAAGTGTTATCGATGTTGAGAAGGAGGACGCTTCTCTCCAGCCCCTGGTGTCTGTTTCTGTCCTGTCCTGATGTGTCTTGGTGCCCACCAGACTCTGTGCCATTTGTCTGCATACCACGTCCACATTCCCAGTGACTTCCTCCTCCCCATGTCCCGTTTCCAGTTTGTAGAGCAGGATCCGTGTCCTTTTATCCACAAAACAGAGACCAAGCTCTTATACTCAACTTTTTTTTTCCCCTTACACTTGTTTTGATGATACCATTTTGCATATTTTATTTCTTCGACAGTACTCAATACATAGAACACTGCTACTAAATTGCCAGATTATCACATTCAACTCAGTGAATGAGTACTGCTTACGGAGATGAACTCATGGCTTTATTTTTTCCCTAGCGTGTTTGGGCATATTTCTTCATGTGACGTATCTCAGTTTTCACCATGTGACATCACCCCGTTTTGCTGCTGTTTTCTGTTGCATGAAGCATGACCAAATCCTCATCGATAGCATTTTTTTTAACTTTTCCAGTTACTGTTTCCAGCGTAGTTTTTTGATAATGTGTTCTCTAAAACAGTATTGTTGAAAACATACTATTGAGAGGCCCATGTGTTCATTTACTCAAGAGTTGTTTTTCTCCGTGGTTGGAATCACTGTCACATGTTCGTGTTTGTAATTGTGTGTGTGTGTGTGTGTGTGTGTGTGTGTGTGTGTGTGTATGTGTGTGTGGTGGGGGATATTCATCTGGAACTCTTTCCAAAGTCAGATTCTTCTGTGGTTTTTGGTGTTGATGTGTGACCATGAGGTGGCTTCCTGTCAGTTTGGTATTGTTGTTATGATCCAACTGCGAGAAGTTACTGCAGCACTTTGCATCTTCAAAGGTCCACAGTGGCTGCACCTCTGCTGTTGGCTTTTGGCCTTTGAGTCCTTTTATCTTGTGGTGGAGGCATGTTGTGACATAGCATGACTTGTCGTAAAGTGTACCAGAAAGTGACACAGCTTGCTCCCAGAGCCAAATAGCCACCATTGGCCTTCCCAAATGAATGATCTCTTCCCCATCCCATATGGCTACTGTTTTCCTTATGTGCAAAGTATATCTTTAAGTGCCATTTCCAAAATCATTGCGATGGGTTTGGGCTAATCAATCCCTTGCCCGTATCATTGGCGGACCACAATGGCAGCCATTTGAGTCTGACCAACTGGGAGCAATCTTTATTATGCTGTCTCTGTGTGGGTGAACTGGGCTCAAAGTATATGGAAGCATGGAATACACACTGTGTCTCCTCTGTATATTCTATAAGTAAAAGTGTGTGTGTCTAGTTGTGTGGGACTCCAGCAACATCTATTTGAAAGCCCAGAAGAAATGAAAAATTCCAGAAAAGCAAGAAGATTTGAGATTTGGGGTTTCTGTAGGCTGTGCCCTAACACAGCCCGTAAACTGCAGGGCAGTTGTACTTTTGAAAGAAGAAACAATTAGTTCAAACAAAGTGCCAACCAATAGCAATCATATATGACCATGGATGGTCAAAGAGGCCACCTACCAGTGGCCTGATTCATCTGGGCACAGCATGAACTGAAGTCTTAGATGGTTCTGATTCCCTTGCTGTAGTTAATGAAGTCCCATTAGCTTGCTAGACACAGATATAATTATCATGTTATCAAGTACAAACTATATTCTCATGTGAGTGATAATTTTGTAATTGCTCAGGGAATGGTACATTACACCTACCAAAAACTGAGGGGTGGGGTGGAGAAATACAGACCTATCATATTTATCTACAATGGATAAAAGATTCCTTTAAAAAATAGGGTTCAGTTGAGCTATTCATCATTGGTTGTCTCCAAAAACAGCAAACAAGTAAAGTTGATGATGATTGAAGAAGGAATAAGTAGATGTTTCCTAGTTGTTATCCCTAAGTGGTGGAGAAAAAGAATAAATCATGTTGCCTCATCAAGCCCCGATTCTCCAACCTGACTGAAGTTCAGCAAGACCTACACAATGAAATGCATTGTAGCTTGAGCCCTGGAGTTCCCCTTCCGGAGGAATCTGGGAGGAATATTTCTCTGTTGAACAAAGCCCTGCTAGCCAGTTCCGTGTTTTTGCATTTTAGTTGAGAAACACATATTTTGGTTCTAAGTGAGTGGTGTTTTCAATGTTGAAATTAATTGCTCCTATGCCTCAAGTGGCTAGCTGTTTATATATTTGTACACGTACATTTTTGTACTTAGTGCGTCTGGGAGATTGTTCGCTTATTTGCCAACCCCCTAGAAAAGGTGTGGTCACTCCTTTGGTAGGGCTGACTAATAAGAATCACATCTTGGTCTTTGAAAGAACAGCTATGGCTACCTTTATCCTTCTAGGAGAGGGAAAGGAACACTTTTTGAACTGAGACCAATGGTTTATATTTTTCATTCATACCACCAGTAGTTGAAAAGTATCTATTGCATACAGGGCTTTAAGCTGGCTACTATGAGAAACTTATTTACAAAAGCAAATAAAACATGATCATGCTTTTCACCCCTTTATTCAACTATGGGTTTCCCACAGAAAATATATATTTGTTTCACATGTGGGAAAGGAGCCAAAGAATCGGTCTAGATGCAAAACTAGTCTGAGGGCAAAGGAAAAAGGGAGCGAGCGAGAATCCTCGGGGGAGGAGCTACATAAGCCCTTTGCCTCCAGCTGCCACTGAATGTTTTCTGTTGAAATTCGCAAGGTCAGAGAAGAAAGAGGGTAATTTATAGGTTCCTTGAAATGAGGGAAAGTCCACCCTTGCCAAGAAGATATCCCTATTGGAATTCTGCTAATTGATATATAGACTTTTTCTTAGAGATTTTCTTGATTCTTCACATGACACATTTTGAAGTTTATCTCTGATAAGCTAGTGAATTAGACAGAATTGGAACCAGAGACTGATTTAACGTGATGCATGGGGAGGGAGACTTCTGGCAGGTCATTAGAACAAAACAAACTTAATGTTGGCTATTCTTTTAAGAGATCAAAGACCTTTGGAAAGATTTACATATTCCCAGTAGGAGGTCAATAACATATTCTGAGGGTAGTAGGCACTTTACTGGGAAAAAAAATTACTTCTGTCTAGGATCCTTATCTTTTTATATTTTCAAAAAGAGGAGGATTAACATTTTATTTAAATTTTCTAGATATGGAATGTGGATAGAAGACTTAATGTCTACCATATTAAAGAGAGTAACGTATTTCCTCAAAGAGTCTTTGAAACGTTGAACCCTTACATAGGGAGTATTACAAGCAGTGGCCCCCTGGAATAAGGGACACAAGCTTCTCTATCAAAACCTTAAATGTATGCGTGGAATCCAACACAATGAACATTCATATGTATCTAGATTTCTTTCCTTCGTTATTCTCAAGATCTAGGCTCATTCTTTCAATTCCCACCCAGAAGGCTTCCTTAGCCTGATCTGGATAGCTGCAAAGGTGAGCATACAGCCTCACACATGATTTAGAGAGTTGATTCAAAGCCTCTTATTCACGTCCAAAAGAAAACACACAGTCAGTGATGTCCTTGGAATTACACAAGGTTTGAGGAACAGAGAGATACTCCACTCTGCAACCAAAAGTCAGTCCAAATTAGTCTGTCACCAGATGTTGTATGGGGATATAATGTTTTGGATCCTGCAGTCAGTTAAAAAGGTCTTTCAAATGCTATTAGGGTGCCTCCTGGTAGCTTATTAGCACCAAGGACAAAATGGAGAGCTGAGACAATGTGAGAGATTATTTGCTGCTCCTTTAGTTGTTTTAATAGCCTTGCTTACTATTAATAGTGACCTTGCGTTCAGGATCTACCATGTGGCAGTCACTCAGCACATAGTATATACTTTAATTCTCTTAGTGACACTGTAAGCTACAGATTATTCACTCCATTTCATAGATGAGGAGAGTGAGGCTTAGTGGCACCCAGGGTCTGAACTCACAGGCCCGACACATGTACCTGCTTGCTTAACCAGCATCGGCGCTGAAACAGATTTGAACACAAATCTGCTTTACATCAGTGCCCCAGATCTTTCTTCTCTGCCACGCTAATTTGACTAAAGCAGCCTTGAAAGCTGTAATAAATGATCTCAACCTGCAGTGTCTGGAATGACAATCCCAAATTCTCATCGTAAGCCAATTCTTGTTCACTGTTGATAAAGAACAGAGGAAATGAGAAGAAACTTTTCATTGATAGGAACCTTGCTATCACTGTCGTCCCACCATGACACAGTGGGCTTGATCACTGGAGTGCAATTAATGAAGCACATAATGTAAAAAAGAGTTCTGTGCAAAGCTTGTTGTGCACATAGGTGTCACCAAGACATTGATGAGTGTCAAATTTCCTCTTTTGAATTGTATCATTGAAATCATGATAGGATTTTTTTTCCTCAGAAGCTTTTTTTACACTCTTATATAAATACATATCAAAATGTAGATTTTTCCAACTTTAAGGAATTAGCTTCTTTTTTAAAGTTTATTTATTTTGATAGAGAGAAAGTGGGGGGCAGGGAGGGGCAGAGAGACAAGGAGAGAGAGACAATCTCAAGCAGGCTTTGCACTGTCAGCTCAGAGCCTGATGTGGGGCTCAGACTCACAAACCATGAGATCATGACCTGAGCCAAAATCAAGAGTCAGCTGCTTAACTGACTGAGCCACCTAGGTTCCCTGAAATTAGCTTCTTTAGTCACTAGAAGTACCTAGAATTTTTCATGTATGTCCTTATGCATTATTCTGGAATGTACAGTTCTTCACTCTGTAACTTTATCTCTTTATGAACAGGATATTTTGATAAGGAGCCCTGTGTTCCATTCCATTAGACCAGCTAAAGAGAATCTGATAATTCCATTAAAGATGAAATATACTTTTGTCTTTTTTGCAATAATAAATAATACGAGTAACAATAAACCAATATGTAGTGAGCCTTCTGTGCATTATCTTGCTTAATCCTCTGAAGAAAGACTATCATTACCATCATGCCCATCTTGTAGGTGAGGATATTGAGTCTGAGGGAGATTTAGTAACTTGCCCAAAGTCAGACAGCTACTAAATGGTTGATGCTGGAATTTGGGCCCAATTTCTGATTGCAGAGCCAGGGCATACGAGAACTGCCTTGTAGCAAAGGGGTCAGAAAGTGTGCAGAATCCAGAATTCTGCCCTTCTAAGACATCACATTTAATTGGCTTTGAAAAAGGAATCCATCTAAACTGTATAAGCTCTGACCCTTTCCCCCTGATCATCATGAGAAGTCAGAGGGCTGTTGAACCAATGTAAAGAATTGGCAGAGGGGTAATTAGGAGGTGCCTGTACAGTGCCACTGTCCATTGCAAGCTGTTGCTGTTAGTGTGGCCTGCTGCTTCCTGATTTGTGAAGAATGTCATTGTTGCCTGTAGTTCTAGGACAGAACAGTCCAATCATCCTGGTCTCTTGCTATTATTCAGTGTTAATGACAGTGATGACACAGGATTGGTTTCCTTCTGTCAGGTCTCGTTATGGGTAATAGTGGATGTTCTTGTGACCACAAACAATTATTTTGCAATAATGATCCACTCTGGGTCCTCCCAACAGAACGAAAGTTCACCTGGTCCTT
The DNA here is from genome assembly GCF_014898765.1 of Herpailurus yagouaroundi. Lineage (NCBI taxonomy): Eukaryota > Metazoa > Chordata > Mammalia > Carnivora > Felidae > Herpailurus > Herpailurus yagouaroundi. Next base: position 17,620,797 of record NW_024412404.1, on the reverse strand, counting down.
CCCGTATTGCTACAGACACATCACCCTGTTGTCCACAGAGCCTTTCTGGAATTGTTTTGCCAGCAGTAAAAAATTTCCATGTTAATTACCATCCTTCATTTTGGTTATTTTAGACAGTTGAGGACTTCCTTTAGCTGGATTCCAAACATTTTTTACCTTAAAGCCAGCTTTTCAGATCAGAGAATACCTCTGTTGTATCTATTGCTACGTTCAGAGGGTCTAAATTCTGTGTCCATTAAGCCCAAAGCCTCATCTTAGTCTGTTTGTAATACATTTCTGTATTCTGCTCTTGATCAGGAGAAAATTTAACTTGTTTGTTTCACCCATTTATTAGATTGGGATGCATGTATCTCTTTTGTCAGTCCAAACACAACTTGGTCAGCTAATCTATTTATAACACTTTGAAATAGGACAGTGTATATTTAAGTGTACACTTCCCTGCAAGGGGAAGTTTTTTTTAAGGCATAATTTGCATGTTGTTTTCTAATTACAATTTGCCCCAATCAGGTTGTACTAGACACACACTTTATTCAAACACTCCCATGCATTCTGGTAAAAGCAGACTGGAATCATTTCCATCTGCTGGCATTTTTCTTTTTCCCCATTCAGGTAGATCCAATTCTTTCTACATAAGGCTGCACGTGGAATCCACTTCCATGTCTTTACCGATGTCGTGCAGATGTTATGTTTGCTTCTGCATTGGTTACAGGTGTCGTGTACCATTCCTTGCAGTAATACATGTATATATGTATGTTTCTGGATGCATATAGGGGTCCCATTAATTCTCTGCCATGTAATGGAAAATTGGTGTAGCAACAGGTTTAATAGACCAATCACATTCAATGTTGACCATCAACAGAAGTTTCCAAGGGGCAACATTATTAGGAACTTTGCTTCAGATGAGAAGCCCATGATGGCAGCCCCATTATACACGCCCAGCCCTAAAACCTAGATGTGCTTTGATTTCTGCAACTGGGAGTATGCCAGCCTGGGAATTGAGAATCAGAGCTTTATGATGGCATTATCCAATTAAATGTTTGGGACTCTGGACATCAGGCTCTAGACAACATCTTTGGGAAAATCATTAGACTAGTGGGCCCCCTATAAAATTAACAGTACAGTGTAGCCTTCAAGGTTTTATTCAGAACATGAACTCACAACTGTGTCTTCTTTGTTTGTTTTTGTTCACTGAGCAGTATATTAATTAATCCTGGAAACCATCTTAAGATCCAAGAAGGTACTTTAGGATTTTTCATCGCAAGTGATGCCAAAGAAGTTAAAAGGTAAGAGTTTATATTCATCCGTCTTCCTTTCTGGTCCAGCCACATACGTCTTGATCCACCACAATGGGCATAATTTCAGTATGTATAGGGCCCTAACCCCTAAACTTCTTAACATGTCTGTGGGTATCAATGGTGCTTCATCTTAAGAAAAGGAGACTGCTTTCAAATGCTTCCATGAGCTCCTCCATCATTGATTCCACATCTTTCAACTGGAATAATAACATTTTAGAACTAGGAGGGCCTTGGTAACCGTTCCTTCATTTTCCAAGGGAGGAAAGTGAGTCCCAGAGAGCTGAAGTGATTGTTCGAGATCATCCAGATTCTTTTTTTTTTTTTTTTTTCAACGTTTTTTTATTTTTGGGACAGAGAGAGACAGAGCATGAACGGGGGAGGGGCAGAGAGAGAGGGAGACACAGAATCGGAAACAGGCTCCAGGCTCTGAGCCATCAGCCCAGAGCCCGACGCGGGGCTCGAACTCACGGACCGCGAGATCGTGACCTGGTTGAAGTCGGACACTCAACCGACTGCGCCACCCAGGCGCCCCGAGATCATCCAGATTCTTAATGACCCAGAACAACATAACACAGGACAACTGGTTCCTTGTCTAGTACTCTTTACCTAGTATCATCCAGGAAAATTTACTTGAGATTTATCAGCTTTCCACTTTAAGTGCCGAATGGAATCTCAAAAGGTTTGGATTAATTTCAGATGAAATACTAAACTGGCTGTATTTCTGTTTGTGGGCTGCTAGGTAAGTAGGCAAGGTTGTCAGGTTCAATTCTTAGGCCTCTGTAGGTACAGCCCACGATTTCATTGACCTCGGTGTTTTACGACACTTTTATCAGTATCCTTAAACCTGTTTAAACAGCTGGGAATCATAGGGCTCTTTGGAGAACACCATGGAATATCATTATATTTGCTTCTATCCTTGATCTATGAAAAATTTATGAGCAGAAGACGTGACTCGAATGGCCAGATAGGTCACTCACTCTAACAATAATGTTACACAAACTATTTAAAATAGATTATTACTTGTGAAGGTCTGTAATTATTTATGTAAGCCTATTGTTTTCATTTAATGAGCTTCCACTCAAAGCCAGGCCTGTGTTAGGTATTCTACATTCTTAATTGTTAGTCCTCAAAATAACTTTGTAAGGTAAGTCTTCTAAAACCCTCAGGGCTTTGGTCTCCTCATTGGTCAAGTTGAGATAAATGATTTATCCGAGGTTATAAAGCACAGAAGCAAGTGGCAGTGCCCAGATGGGAACTGGTCTTTCATTTTCCAAAACCCACACTTTCTACCAAATTTAATGAAACTAGCAAATTCTTATGTAGAGTTTAATATGTGCCAGCACTGTTCTATGGACCAGGTACCCCACGTATTGATGAACTCATTTCATCCTCTCAACAACCTTATGAGATAGGTATCATTACTATTTCCATTTTACACATGAGGAAACTGGGGTGCTGATTGGGTAACCAATACCCAAAGCCCTACTCCTTGTGGGTAGTAAAGCCAGTATGTCCAGTGCCAGAGCTTACGCTCTTAATTATTCGTCATGATGTGATCCTGGCATGCCAAGCACAGAACTATATTTGATAACTGATGTCTATTACTTTCTGCCTCTTCACCCACTCCTACAGTCTAGCCATACTATTTATGAAAGATTTTAGGAGGAAAAATGGGATGGGAAGCAAAAAAACAAAAACAAAAATTCTTTAAACTGAGCTCTCTAATGGCTTAAATTTACGTCTACAAGTTGGGAAAGAATTGCCATTATTCAGATGGGGACAGGAAAACCTCATCCAGTTCATGGATCCTGACTGTTCTTCAGGAGTACCTCAAGAACTGGGTTCACCTGAGAGAGGAGAGGGGGCTGGTGAACAGGACTGAAGTACCCCTGCCCACATCCCCCCGGAAGAAAAGGCTGCGCTCACATCCAGAATGTGAGACACAGAAGCAGCATCTCAACACCACGTATGGGGGGGTGGGGGGCTGGGGAGCACAGCGGCACCATAGATCACATGTACCTCCCAGATAGCAAATATAACGTGAAGCTCCCATTTGTGTAATTCTATTTCCTATTGCATCTCTTGCTAATGAATGTCACAAATACCAGGCAGTCCAAAAAACAAATTACCTCCTATATTAGGGAGTGCAATATGTCTCATTTCAGTGCTTTATGGTGTTCACAAATACATGCTGACACAATCAGCAACAACAGCAGCCTGTAATTTTCCGTGGTGTGTGATGTGTCGGAGCAAATGCTGTCAGTTAGGGGACTTCAAACAGATGAAGACGGCAGAAAACCACAGAAAGGGCCTTGGAGATTTGAATGAAACTAAACAAGTTTTGTAAAAATGGAAAAGTTGATTATGACGATCCAGTATTGAGTATGCACCCTCTCCTACAAAAAAGCCACAAAAGAAGTTAATGGATTTTTAGCTCACAGAAACTTTCAGATGCAGTGTTTTAGGAACAGAGCAGTGAAACCACCATTCCAGCCTTAGGCCACTTTGGGATGGGCATTCGGTCACTTGTCCCCTGCTCCTTGCCACTGAGTATTTTCCTTTTTAAATAATGTTGGCACATAGTCTTTGATGTCGGGGTCACAAAATGGTGCCTCGTTGACTCGGTGTGGCTTGCAGACAGGCTTCATTTGATTCATAATTTTAACAAATAAATTATTTGCCAAGCAGAAGACACCATCATCCTTATTTAAAAATTCTTATTTCTGGTTTCCCCTGAAAAACTTGCAGATCTGGCATTACTTGGCTGCATTCTCATACTCATTCATGCATCAAAGGTCACTCACTTTCTAGAACACTTTCTAGAACACTTTCTAGAACACTTTCCCTCAGGTGCCACGGAAGCAGTGGTGAACAATGAAGTCCTTGCTCTCATGGACTCATGTTCTAGGGAGGAGAGAATTACAGTTTTGTTTATTCATGGTACATTAATCAAAGAATTAGTGCAGCCAGGTCACTGATTTGGATTGTGCGCAAGTGAAGGCTGCTTGGAAGGAGTGACATTTGAGCAGAGATGGAGGTGATGGGAAAGAGTCCATCATACAGAGATGGGAAAGGAAGAGGAGACAAAGTAGGGGCAGTTTTGTTGTGTGTAGGGAGCTGAGGGAAGGAAAGTGTGTCTGAAGGAGTAGTATGGGGAGATGAGGTAAGAGAAAAAGGCAGGGCTGGCTCCCATAGGACTTGATATGTATGGGTCAGGTTGTTATAAAATGGAGTCACTGATGGCTTTAAGCTGGGAGTGATGGAGTCTGATTTACATCATTGAAAGGTCTTTCCTCTCCATTATAGAGAATGGGATGTGGGGTAACAGGAGTGGGGGGCCCAACAGATGGAGATACTGCATAGTGTAGGTGAATATAAGCTTGGGTAAAACTGGTGAGTGGAGGTACAGAGAAGGGAGACCAGTTCAGAATATATTTTAGAGAGTCTATATATAGGACCCACTGGTAAACTGCATATAAGAAATGAGGGGGAAAAGAGGAATCAAGAATGGAGCCTAGATTTGGAGCCTATGAAATTGGGTGGGTGCCGGCTTCCCACTTTACTGAGACTGGATTTAGCTGGAAGAGGAGCAAGTTTGGGATGTAGGAAATTAAGAATTCTATTTGGCTATGTTAAGTAGACAGTCAGCTCTAAGATTCTGGAGTTTGGGGGGAAGATGAAAGCTGGAGGTGTCATTTTGGATGCTATATCAGGGAGGGTCCTTGGCCAGAAACAGGTGACACACCTAAATGAGAAAAGGGAGGAGAGTTCTATGAAGGGAACATAAAAAGTTGTGGGCAGAGGGTTAAGGAGAACCAATAAGGGATGCAAAAGCACCCCGGAGCTGGCAACAGAGTGGAGCCACTCTCAGCCCTAGATCTGCTAGATCAAGGGGAAGGAGAGTTATCAGAACCTGGAGAGAGAGGCTGTAGTGTAGGAAAGGCCACTTGGCAGGAGCTGAGTCCTCTGGAATATAGAGATGTGGCCACCACCATTTCATGGCCCTGCAGGGAGGAATTCCTCTCTTCCCATCCTCCAGTTTCCAGCTGGCTCCTCCCATTGGCTAAACACAACAGGAAAGCAGAGGACAAGGAGACCCTGAAGATCAGCCTTGCAGGGTGTGGATCCGGTCTTCTTGATGATGTGTGTGTCAAGGTCACCAACACAGGGCCACTTGGCGAAGGGGTGGATGAGCAGGAGAGGAAGTGGGGAGGAGAGCAGAGAAGGTTGAGGTGGAAGGAGGGGATATGGAGTAGATCCTGAGGTGTGTGAAGAGGCCCCTGGCATCCGTGGCCATGGATTAGTCAACACAGTTGTGTTTCCGTTCCTCAGTTCAGCTGCTCAGGTGCAGGTGTGCAGTAGGGTGGGTGCTTTGCCAGGTGAGTGTGAGAGAGGCAGAGGTGAGTGGAGAAGACAGTGGTGCTCTCAAAGAAGTTCCACTTGGCAAAACTCAGCTGGAGCTTAGCTACGGTGCTCCCTCTGGTTGGGAGTTATGTCTCCAGTTCACAGACCAGAGACCACCCCCACCAACCTGGCCCCTTCTCAGTCATTAGCTTTACCTGTTTGGCCCCCATGGGGCCACTTTCAGAATCCACTTTGAATTTGTGAAGTAATCAATTTTATCTTCTCAACAGTCCACTCAGGCTCAGCACGGTTTCATCATCTCAGCAGTAGAGATGTGTTTAAGACCATGGACTTTAGGACTAGACTGTGTGGACTTGAATCCGGGCTCTGTGAGACCTTGGGCAGGTCACATAACCTCCCTGTGCTTAAGTTTCCTGTACACTCTGTAAAACAGAGATAATAATCATGACTCCTTCAAAGGAGTGTTTAAGGATCCAATTCATTGATACTTATAAATGCTTAGAGTAGTGCTTGGCCTATAGCCTTGCCCTACAAATGTCTGTTATCATTGTTCTCATTATTATTATGTATAGGAGCATCAGATAGGGAGAGAAAATGGCCAAAGGATGTGGACACAAAAAGGCTTCCTCCTTTCCTGTCATTGCCTTTTCAAGGAAGGTCACCATTGATTGGCTTCTTAGCCACATTGCCACTTGCAGGGCAAACAATCAGCTGCCTTTTTTCTTTTTCCTTTTTTCACAACATGGATGAAAACTGGCATTTAGGGAAATAGTGAGTGAGATGCTGGGGTGGAAAGAGCACTGGGCTTGGATTTAGAAGTTGACCATCCCCAGCACAGGATACCTTTGGGCAGGTCGTGACAACCTCCTCATTTTACAGATGAGGACACTGAGTCCTGGGGACTTCCAAGATCTCTTCCAGATCCCACATTGGTTTTCAGCTGGTGTCAATCGCGTGTGCAAATCCTGTGAAAAACATAAAAAGGAACCTGGGAATTGAATCGCCAAGAATTGTGTTTCTTTGTAGTCTTGGTCAAGGGAAGACCGTGTTTATCCCTGCCATTCAATTTCACGTTGGGAGTGGTGAAACCAGGGATTTTGTTAGCTCCCATATCCGGAAGCTTGTAAGGCTGTTCCAGTGAATTTTGTCCCAGTAATCCCCCGTCCTGAAAAGATGTAGGCCTCCAGTGCTGTTCTTCTAGGTCCTATGCATTCTATACTTGAATGACCTTGGTTTGTTGCTTGTCTGGACACAACCAATGTGCTTTATAATCACAACTTGACACTTAAGTCAGATGAGGGGATTTTCTTGTTGATCGCTGCCTCTGGGTATCCAGCCCCTATAGTGCCTTCTGCCCACCCCATTCCAGTGCTCGGTTGAGCTATGCTTCACCACCATGAGAAGCAAACCTCCATTTATTTTGTGTTCTCGGGGCCGAGAGTATGGGAGTTGATCATTCCAGCTTGGGGGCAAAGTATGGGCTATGAAATGCCAGAAGAAATTTGACAGAGGACCCCCCTTGACCCATCACTTTTGTATTTCCCCCTCCACCTTCCTCCTTAACCTCTCTCACTTTGAAAAGAAATATCCTTTCAGAGGGGCAAGGCTAATGATTTTATTTGACTGTGGAACTTTATCTTGGCTCTCCCTTCAATAAATATCTGACCAGACGGCAAGGGTTTCGGAGATACATTCCACTTCCCCACCAAGGGCCTGGGGCTGGTTGCCTACATGCTTTGATGAGCAGCCCTGAAGGCTGTGCTCAAAAAACGAAGGATGAGCAGGCAGATGCAGGGGGTCACCTCAGCAGCCATTCACCCCGTTCCTGTTCAAAGGAAGGTTTATTAAAAGAAGCACGAACTCCAATTGCAGAGTCCTGTGTTTGAAATAAGAGGTCTTGCAACAAACATTTCCGTCTGTAAAAGTCTAAACCTTTCAAAAGATGAAAGGAAATTAGTGCTGGCGTGTTTCATTAATTTGGCACCACGGTGGAGGAAATGTGGTATTCATTTCATTCGGGTGGATTATGAAATGTGTCAGTTTTTCCATTCTCTTTCTCCAGGGCATTTTTTTACTGCAAGGCCTGTCATGATGACATCACAGATCCCAAAAGAATAAAAAAATGTGGCTGCAAACGGCGTAAGTAGTGTTTCTTTCCCCCTTCCCTCCCTCTTTCCTTTTCCCCAAATTTGTTTCCCTTCTCCTTTTCCTAGTAAAGAAACACTAAACATCAAGAGGTTTCTTGGATATGTTTATGTTTCACCCAGCAGTTTAAAGAGACATGGAATAAATACTTGTCCTCGCTTTATTAGAGCAAGGATGAAAAATCACCACCATCAACACCTTTGAGTGAACCTAGTGCCTAATCCCCACCTCTGGACCTTAAAGGGATGCTGAGGCGCTTGTGCCCACTTGAACATATTCAGTACAATATATGAGAAGGAGGACTGCTAAGACCATGGAAGAGGGAGTATTTTTTTGCATAGTGATTTCCGCTGGATGGGGGGCCACCAAGTGTAAACATGGGGACTAGGGCTGAAAGGGAAACCGAGTCTGAGGACTGTGTCTCCCAAATGGGAGCTGCTGCAAGGTTTGATACCAAAGTCCAGAGTTTTCACTTGTGGTACCCTCCAGCTGGCTCAGGAAGAGAATTTGACCATGACCAATCAGCTTTGTTTGCCATTGCTCCAATAACCAACCTCAAACTCCATTGCTCCTTGGGGTAGACTAGATTGGTCTCCATAGCCTCTGGCATATCCTGTCTCACATCTCTTCCAAAGCAGCTTGCCAGTGTGACCTCTTGAGAAAGATATGGTAAGTCAGGAACGTTGGGTCGTGAGCTCTCCAGAAACCAGGACCTAAAGTGGATTTGCCTTGAGAAGGCCGTGCCTTTTGCAGTAATCATGTTGCATTGCCTAATAGAAATTGTTCATGGCCGTAAAGAAAACAATAATAATGATGCCTTCCTTCCTATGGTGATTTAATGTTTTCAGAGCTCCTTATTTATGATCATTATTTTCTTTGATCCTCACCATAACCCTGGGTAATTGTCAAGGGATGTTATTAATTCCATTTTACAAAAAGAGGAAACTAAGGCTCCAAGTTTAGTGGGAGGATGAGATTGCTAAGAGTCACACAGACCCAACAGACCAGGGCTCAGGCTCACACAAAAGCCTCTCGATGTTGTGCGCTCAGTGCCCTAATCACATCTGCAAGAGAGTAGGGCAAGACAATGACCTTGACTCTGATGAGTAGAAGCACAGTTATGAAAGATTGCCCCATAAAATACTTTTTTCACAAGCAGAAACCAGATAGAAGAGCACTATTCCTGGGATAGGCCAACCAAAGAGGGGGCTTTTTTTCACTACACTCCTAAAGGGGACACAGTAATGTAAACCAGTAAGATATAAATATCATTCTGCTGGAGCACGAAGACACTCGAGCTCTTAGGCAAATACCCAGGGGAGCACTCTTGGTCGAGAGCAGATTCTGTAGAAATCCTCTGAGGCTGGTTCCCAAGTTTGGGGCAGTTGAGGCCCACTGTTTTGCTTTTTCCATGGCACTGTCCCCCCTAGCTCTGACACCTTACTAAGATAAGTATTTATTGATGTCTCAGACAAAGAGATCCAGACAAAAGTCTAGAGGTCTAAGAATTCTCTGATTCTGACAACTTAACAGGAAGAGCATCTAAGGCTATTTGTAGGTCCAGAACAAACCCACCTCACTTCCAGTCCCCTGGACTCCATGATACAAAAGGCCCTCCTTACCAGGCCATGCATCCCAGCATGGTTGGTCGTGAACACCAAAACACAGCTCAGCTGACCAGGCATCCCTCAGATTTTTTCCATCAAGGAACATGTATCCCAAGGTGGAAGTAAATGAGAACAACAAATACAAAATGGTTAACTCCATTGTAAGGAAACTTTTGTAGTAGAGGATGTTGGGAAATGCAGGAGAGTGTCAAGGCCAATAATCCAGAACCAGATAATCTGTCAAAGAACCTGGTTCCACGGGGCATCACTAAAAGTTACTTATTGATTAGGCATCCACATATTTTTGAGTACTTTCTTTGTGCCAGGTGCACGCTTGGTGCCAGGGATGGAGGGGTGAACAAGATAACATCGCTGTTCTTCTGAAGCCTTCACAGTAGTACACAGAGACAAACAATGATCATAGAAACCATTAAATATATTCAGGTAGAGTCAAATGCTATGAAGAGAGAGGAGACTGCCTGAGGGTATGGGGAACCTTGTAGGGACACTGCTTTAGCCAGAAAGCCTCCCTTGGGAGGTGACATTGAAGCTGAGACCCTGTCGAGGTTAGTAGAAGAGCAAGGGCAAAGGTCAAGAGGCAGGAATAAGTTTGAAGTGCTGAAGGAAGGCAGGAAGGAAGGAAGGACAGAAGGAAGGCAGACCAGTGGGGCTGGTGGGGCTGGGGAGAGAGCAGAATGAAATGAGTTCAGAGAGGAAGACAGGGGCCATGAGGAGAAACCTGGGTTTTAGTCCTGTAACAGATAATAGCCTTTGGAAGATTTTGAGCAAGAACTCAATAGCATCAGTTTCTATATTAGATGACCTCCATGGTGACTGGACAGAGAGTAGACTCTAAGAAGGCGAGGGTAGAAGGCAGAATGATGGAGAGAAAGTGTCTCTGATCCCTGCTCTGATACTGGAATGTTCCTCGTAGGCACTGCAGTGGAACTCAGCAGAAAGTTTTTTAAGTCCCTAGAAATGAGGATTTGGCCTCTAGGTTATTTTTCCACCCTGGTTCCAGGCAAGCACCCAGCAGCTGACTTTTAACTTCATCCTGGAGGGAGAGCCACATAACTGTTTGAAATAATTTTATTTTCTTCATTCCCCTTAAAGCTGGTTCCAGCTAGTGAAGGGTGTGATCTCTCACCATGCATGGCATGGATTGCTTCAGAAATACTGCCTCTGAGCTGAGCCAGCATGACAGGGGTCTTGCCCCTGTCTCTCTGTACCCCCTTCCCTCTTGGGCTCATCTCATAGAGGCCCCTGGCTGTGAGGTTAATGTTTGATAACGATCAAAATTGTCCAAATATTGTTCTTCCTAATTAAAAGACCATAGCCGCCTGTGTTACAGAGGGCAGGATGCAGATGTGTATGTGTAAGGAGTGGTCAGAATAAAGTGAACTATTGAACATGGACCTCCCCATGCATACCAGGCAAGTCAGGAAATTGGAGAAGATAGGTTTTGGTTGCAAAGAAACTTTCAAGAGAAGGAGCTAAGGTTGTGAATAATGCATCGGGGATGGGGATGGGGGTGGGGTGGGGGTGGTTCCTGTGCCTTTGAATGCACATTGCCTGGTGCCCCAAGTTGGAGAGGGCAGCTCACCCACACAGTCATTTGTCCAAACCTGTTAGGCCAGGTGATCATAATTCACCCTGGAACAAGGGCAGAGCTGATCTCCATGAGGGCAGAGCTGATCTCCATGAGGGCAGAGCTGATGACAGTCAGTGGTCTTTATCCACAGCTTCCTAACCCTCCCCTCCCAACCTAGCTCTTCCCCTCCCATCCCCACCCCCACCCTCCCCATTCACCTTGAACATTTCATGCCATACTATCTGGAGCAATCTCGAGTGTGGGCATTCCATCTGGAAATCCTGTGGTAGTATAGTTTAACTTTTGCATTTCTTTCTATTTCTTCATAGCATTCCATCAAGGAAGAGAGTCAAATTCAGCTGTCTGGCCAAGGAGCAAGCTCTCAGAAACTACTATTTACCCATTTTCTTCTTCTGTATAACAAACTTGGTCTAATGATTTACATTTTTTCCCCCAGCCTGTAAAAGTTTGCCAAAGGGTGGACTCCTAGGGGACAAGTCATGTCTGAATTGATGTGTTTGAAGGAATTTTCTTGAACTTCTAATCATTGACATATTTTTGATTTATTTTTTTTCCTCTTTGCTGCCTTGGAATACGGCCCCTACTCTATTTTAACTGCACACTGGTAGTGATATATTGTGAGTAAAACGGGTTCCCAGGAGCCCGGAGTCCAGTTCCCCCTGTCTTTCTCTCTAGAAGAGATACTTCTTTTATTTTCTGTACAGTTTCAGTTTCTTTTTTTCTTTTGGTATTTATGTTGCATGTAGCGGTGACATCATGCCCCAACTCCCTCATCCAACATGGTCTGCAGAGTAGTCTGGAGCTGGAGACCCCTGAGAGCAGGGAACCGCCCTCCGTTCATCTTCCCATCCCCCCAGCCTCTTGCCAGCTTCTGGCACTGTCTTATTTTTCCATTTGAAAATAAGACCTTGACAACAGTGTTTCTCTTGAAGGCCTTGTCTCGGACCTTTAGGGGACGCTGAGTAGGCTGAGGTAATTACCACTATAGCTGTAGATGCCTCGTCAATTGGGGGTCATTGTCATGCTTGCCTTTGATAAATTTTATCTGGTCTCTGCTACTGAGCTTGAATTCCTATCCTGAAGGAAACACACATGCTACATATATATTCCTGTGTTGTGATATATATATATGGTATGTACCAGTACTTTATATGTAAAAATGAACATTTTTATATATAAGCACAGAAATATTTTATAGAGAGAGTGACGTATTTATTATAATATATGTACCTCTCTATATGAGAAAGTGCTTGCTAAAGAATTAATTGGACATCAAACTTTGGGAGTGTAAGTATCTTAAACAGCCTTACTGGAGACAAGTATTTCCCCAGTGGTAATTATTTCCTACAGTCTATGAAGTTCCCTTGCTTTAAAGTTTCTCTTTCAGTCAGTACCCACTAGGACATACCCAGTTCTTCTATGGGTGTTAGGCATCTTGGAAGATCCATTGACTTGTTTAAGATGGAAAAGATGACTCAAGGAAAGATGACTCAAGGAGAATGTTCCATTTCATTAGTGAGCTATATAGAAGTCTGAACAAGTAAATGTTAAGTCTCTGAGCCTCTAACTTACTCACAGAATAGGACCCCTCTCACCCGCAAGATGTGGCAATTTTAGGGCCAGGGTTTCTATGTGTGACTCAAAGCAATGCTGCGTTCAGTGGCACCAGCAGTGAGCATCGTCGGATCTTTACACATGCTCATAAGACTCTACTGAAAACGGGACCCAGCCTGCAGACCAGTTGAATCCAATGGTCCTGGAATTTGGAGATGTCTCAGCACTCAGAACTCTCATTGCCTTTGCACCATGCAAATGGGTCATCTGGTTCTGGCTAGTCTTCAGAGTTTGAGGGTACAGAATGCTCAATGTACAAACAAAACAAATGAATGACGTCTTCAGTTCATCACACAACACTGCCCAAGTTGACTGTGTGGCTCCCTTCATCCGCAGAACATCTGGAAGGGTGGCTCGAAGGCATGTGCCACTTTCATACCTGCAGAGGCACCTCCTGTACCTAGTGATCCTTCAGAATCAGACAGAAAACATGATGTCAATCAACAAACAACTCTAGTGCCAAATTCCTCTGCCTTCCGCAACCACGGTGTGGTGTTGAGGGCAATATCAACTAATTCCATATACTTAGTGCTACTGACATTAACTAGCTTTTTCTTTCCCCTCTTTCTGATCTTGGAAAACCACCTGGAAGATCCTTCTTCTCCCTGCAGAAGCTAATAGGAGGAATTTTGCATAGTGAAGACATTATTCCTCATTTACAGGACTGGAAAGAATGCTCTCTGATTCCCAGTATCACATCAAACAAATGTCTCAAACGCTATGCCTCAGTGGACTTTTTGTTCCATGGATACTTTTACGTATCACTTTAGCTGCTGCTGAGCATACGAAGAGCAGCCTCAGGGTCAGGCTTCAAATTAATCCTTCCTTCATTGGATTGATTTTAACCCTGTGATTGCAGCCTAAAAAATACCTGTGAAGTGAAAGGCAGATTATCTCTTTTTTCCTTCCACATTAGTCTTCCTTTGAATCTGCTCCATTTGAACCTAAAATACTTTTTCTCCAGCAGCTGGAAAACTCTACCTGAACCTCTCAGTCCAGTGCTGCTTTTCCTGCCCCTTCCAACCCACCCTGGAAATTAAGATTCTGCAATTGGAAATTGGCTGACAATTTGGTCGCTGATGCGGGAGGCAGATGGTGCTGAGAACAGGCTGGAGTCCAACTCCTTCTTCATTCCAGGCTTGGCGCAGAAGGGCTAGCCAGCAGAGAACCTGAGTTTGACAGCTGATTGTCAGTTTGACACAAGGACAGAGCAGTAACCGAGCCACATCTACAGCAGCCACTTCTCTACAGGTTTCCTTTCTCATGATCACGACCTTTGAAAATATAGGAAAAGTGCTCCAAGAGTACGTCTGAGCCATCTTCCACTTTTAAACACTTTAGGAGTAAACAGATAGCTTTGATGATGTCCGTTAGGGAAATACTTGTATTTTATCTCTACAAATAGCACTAGGAAGTCATAATGGAAATATTGGATGAATATCCACTTCATTGTGGTGAAGGAAAGCGTATAAAAGCTTTTTCTCAAATTGTAAAACTGCTAAGACAGGGTTCTTTGGAGGAAGGTGAGACCCAGGGTCTAATTCTTGGCAACCGCCTAACCTCTTTGAATCTGTGGCACTGGCCCAAGAGCAAGAACCTTGTGATGTGGGCCAAAGAGAAAACTGAGTCCCCAGAGGCTGATATTTCTGCTTTCCCAGAGTTAAGGTGGCCTATGGGGCCAATTAATTGAACATAAAGTTCCAAAAGCCCTAAGACGGAATGACAAGTAGCTACAGTATTCACACCTACCAGAGACACGCTCTTGTCTGTTTCCTGTCTTAGGAAGCTGCAGCAGAGCTTTGAGGAGACCCAGCCAACTGGTGCTGAAGTGGTCCCACTCTGCTGGCCATGGCTACAAAGCCAGTGTGTTTGCAAGCTGCTACTCTAGACCAGTCTGGAACCATCTCCTAGAATTCACTCATCCCCCACTGCCCCCTAAACATCCACTGTAATTTGTAAGAACCACTGGATTGAAATGCACAGATTTCAATTGTTGGAGACACACGGGGTCCCCTTTCCGCTCCCTTTCGTAGAAAGGCCAGCTGGTTCAGGTGATCTGTCGACTAGCTGCTCTTCCACACAGATCCACTAGATGTCCTCATAGATCCACTTTGTATTATTGAAATCCTGGGGAAAAGTCCCTTTTCTGAGGACTGAGATTTGGGAAGAGAGCATTGGGTGACTATGTAAAAAAGAAAACCAGCAAACGCCAAAGGTGAGAGGGCACTTTATGTGTCCAGGGAGTAGATTAAGAAACTTACTTCTGTTTTAAATAAATACCGAAACTTTTAACGTTGTTCTTTGAAACCTAACCTTGGTAGTTTTAAGTGGCATTCTGATATCTGAAATTAACCTTCTAACCTACATCAGCTCCAGAAAAGGAAACAATCATGGAGAAATGGAAATAAAACACCAGCGGTTCTGAGTATCCATGATTCACTAAAACAAACCTGGAGGATTAGGAAACCAGAGAAAGTTGAAAGGGTGGTATTTTCCAAATCAGGAGGTCCAAGACTTAATTTCGATATAATTTTATTTTACAACTTGAGAGTATAATTTTACACACAGAATGCCCACATCTTCTGAAACAGCTACCACTAAGCAGGGAAATACTCAAATGCTTTTAGTTAAAGCATTTGTTCATGTTCATGACTCGTGTAAGGGCACAGCAGAAAGCTCTTCCTGGCTGGGATGCATACCCGTCAATCCTAATGAATCACTCCACCAGTAGGGAGGTCAGATGGGCCTTTCCTTTTAAGAAGGGGGACCCGGAAGTGTATATAGGTGAAGACATCTGAGGGGCGGGGGTGTCCATGAAAATGGACTATTCCAGAAGTAGAGCGAGAGCCACCCTCCTCCCAGTCGGTGGCACCTTGGTCTAGACATTGTAATTCACAAAGGTTTGTCAACACGTGGGGCTCAATCGTTTTTAACTGTTTCTGTCTTGTCTTTTAGCCTCTCATTGACCATTCTTGCTGGTTTTTTTGTGGTGGTGCTTGTGTGTCTTTGGAGATTTCTATTTTGTATTTGGTGTGAGTGTAAAAATGATGACTGGGGAGGAATGACGAGTAATAGCATGTTTGCTTTTTTTATGCATATGCTGCTTTGGAATGTGACTGCTTATAATTAACATTTAATCTTCTTATAGCAAATGGTTTTCTGCTGCTTCGATTACCAGTTTCAGCCTGTTCCTGCATGCTAACAATATGAAATTTTAGAACAATGCATGGTCTCCAGAACAGCCAGCAATAACAGTTGCAAACAGTTCCTGAGAGACACTGGGTTGAGGTTCTGTTTCCTCCCGAAGCCCTTATCAAATACGAGGCTGAAAATCACCCATTAGGATGGATGGGCTTACCTCTGACAGAATGATTTCAAAAGTTATCCCGCCTCATTCTCCCTCCCCTTGTCCTTAAAGACGGGTATATGGAGAAGAACTCTCTTTCCCTATAAATGTGTCAGATTCTATTATTGTGTATGACCCAAAATGGCAGTATGGAAATGAAAACCAGGGACTGCTGCTAATGAGAAGCATAGCGTTTCAGAGTTTGATGGGCTTCTCTTCTGCTACAGCATTTGATTAAATTTTTTTCAAAACAATTTATTTACAGTGAAACAAAAAATCATCTTTGTTTCCCTCCTCTGTGTAAATCACAAATCAATATTTCCAGTAAAAGAACTAAGCAAGAAACAAGTGAGCGGTCTACAAGTTGTACAACAGATCTGGATGCATGTAAAATAACTTTATTTTTATGTCTTCTGCTGAAGACTTTTTCCTCTTTCTTGACTTAAGCTACTACTGTCTGGGGTGTCTGGGCATTCACACCATGCCTTCTAAAGTCTTCCAATTCAAATGCTATAGTGGAACTTTTTTTTCTTTTCTTTCTTCCTTTTTTTTTTTTTGTAAAAGCTCAGCTCAGGAATGATGTGCCACGCACTGAAGAGGGCTGGGGCTGCATGGTGATGATCTGAACGACCAGCTAGTGAGGATGCTAAAAGAACATGTCACTAAAAATGGGAGCCAAGTTTACAGGAATGAATCTCTCATTCATCTCCCCCAGTGCCTGTTCTTCACAATCATAACGTTACCCCTGCTTGACAAATATACTGTATGGCAAGTCATAAAGGTCTTAGAACAGGACTTGACCCATTTGAGAGATTTAAACCCCTCTTCCTGGTGACTGTAACATTCAAAGAGGGCAAAACCACAAGCCATATTTTAAAGTAAGAGTGCAACCATTCTCCACAAAGAAAAAGAAAGAGGGGGGGAGAATGACTTTTAAAATGGAAGGTGTAGGCGCGGGGAATAACACCTCTCCAGTTCAGCCTTGCTATTTGGCTATGATGCTTGGAGTAAACACAAGTTATTCTCCAATCCTGTGAGAGAAGCAGGCTGGGTCATGCTAAGTGATAAGCAAACATGTTTGCCTGTTGTAGCATCAAAATGAGGCACAAAAAGGCTTCATGGACTGAAATATAAATTGGCTTGAAGGATAAGGGTGAAGTGTTTTTGAGAACCACTACAGTGATGTCCAGCAAGTTTTGTAGGTCAACACTCAAGCTGGATCCCCAGGCTCCTACGATATCAGTTTAGAAGAGCTATCAATGTTACATGTAAATATAAGTAAGATATTTTACATGGGACCTAATCTCTTACTTCATGTTTTATAACCTCTGGTCTATTTTGGCCGATATTTCCTATATTAGAAAAAATTATGATTAACCAATAACCCGATGGCTTTCTGAATTTTGGGGGGTAGGGGAGAGAAAAGCAGACGCGATTTTCAGATTCTCCCAGCTTTAAGCAGAAAATACACCCATGAGTAGCTAAATGCATTCCAATAGACCAACATCTCATATGCTTTTGGTGATTTCTTATTTGTGAACTGCCTTTAATGTCAAATACGCAGCGTTAGCCTTGAGTAGCTGCATTTCTTATATGGACAGATTTGGATATTTGTTCTGTCAAGAGTAAATTTAAATTCCTGTAGGCATCATGTAAACTCACTCTGGGGAAGTTCAGCAGAGGCATCCTCAGATTCTATATTAACATGTAATCGTTTCACATCTAATTTGATGAAAGCTTGTCCTAGGCTCTGCCTAATGCCCAGAATTGGAGGGAAATTAGAAAGCCTACATATTACATATTTTGCACCTCGCAAAAACCATTTATTGTACCAAATAAGCAATTAATTGATTGGCTGTGTGTATATTTTGACCTCCTGTATTAATTGCGCCAGGGGAAAAATGTCGGTTACATTTTTGCTGTCTTCTAACGTGTTGTTCTTCTCATCCGAGAACCCGATTGTAATCAGCCATGCCCTTTTCCTGTAGTCACCCGCTTTACCTAGGGGAGAAAAATAATACACAACAGCCTTGGGGGAACTATAAAGGCAATTTATATTTTCGCTGCTGTTTTTGATGTACAACCAAACTGTTACCAGCAGTCACTCTGCATTTTTTTCTGGGTCAAGACTGTTAATGTGAACTAAGACCTGTGTTAAATCCCTTTAGCTCCCTTCCAGCTGCCTTGCTGTGTGTGACCTTGCCATTAACTACCGCTCTTCCTCTCCTCCCATCCAACCACATGGTTATAGCCAAGATGTCCATCTACAAGAGAATGAGACGGGCATGTTGTTTTGATTGCGGACGTTCTGAGCGTGACTGCTCGTGCATGTCAGGCCGTGTGCGTGGTAACATGGACACCCTTGAGAGAACCTTCCCACTTTCTTCTGTCTCTGTTAATGATTGCTCCACCAGTTTCCGTGCCTGTAAGTTTAACCCCGACACATGGAGTTCCATGTCTGTGCTGTCTGTGGTATCATCCCCGTCTTGTGTCGTGCCCTGTGGTTCTGTGAGTCTGTCGAGCTGATGTTTTCTTCCCAGTGTGATCTTGTGTGGTGACTGATATGTTGTCCTCTCTGCCTGTGTCCCTGTGTACATGCTGGGGAAGGCTCCCTTCCCATTCTGTTAACTTGTTGTGCTTCTCGTACTGGTGTGTCGAACTGTGATATTCTAGTCTAGTGATATTCTCCCTCTCTCTGTCCTTTAAATAAATATAAATGGAAATTAATGTGACAGAAAATCAAATACTCTATGACTACAAAGATGTGTGGAAATGCCTATCTTCATATTTGGGTAAAGACTCTACACTGGATTGGGTTGCAGGGAGGAAGGAGAGGAAACACGTAGAGAGAAGAAACCAATTCGACCATAAAATTGCTTTTAGTGAGCTTAGATCATTTCCAAGACACAACAGGGCTAGGATGAATGTGGATTTCTTTTTTCTTTCTTTCTTTCTTTCTTTCTTTCTTTCTTCCTTCCTTCCTTCCTTCCTTCCTTTCTTTCTTTCTTTCTTCTTTCTTTTTTCTTTTACCTTGTCTTTTTAACCTGTGTCTCATTCTTCCAGTGCCAGATTGTGTCCTATGTTCTAGGAACAAGTATTCTAAATCTGTAAACCTATATTGACTGATGAAGTCTAGGGCTCTTCTCAGATGACTAGTTCAAAGGATCATCAGTTTCCCCCAAATAGAACCCTCTGTTGAACTAAGGTCTCCTGTAGCCATTGTGATTTCAAAAAACAAAACCTGTAAGCCATGAACCGCCATGATTTCCCAGAGTCCTTTGCACCAGGCTTTGAGGTCAGTCTTCTTTGTCACTTACAATTTCAGAGGTGTTAAAGAACTGGCCAAGGTCTTGCAGCTGGCAGCACTGAGATACACCAGATTTCTGAGATCTTCCTCTTCCTTGTTCTTCAGCGTGGTCTTTGCCGGTATTTCACTGACATGGTTCACGGGTGATGTTACTGGAAGCTCCAGTCTGTACACCGAGATGCGGAGATATGGGTCCTCATCTAAGGGCAGAAGAGGTTGTATTTCCTTGTGAGGACTTAGATGTCTTCAAGTGTGGCTCTAACTTTATTTTCACATTTTTGGTAGCATGAGAGGTAGAAGATAATTCTGTGTTCTGTACTTCATCCCTTCCTCTTGAAAGCACCCGACACATTTATTGGTAACCATGTTGCCACATGTTCTCTCTCTTTCTTAGTGCCCAGAGCTGGTTGAAATAAACTTTCACCAGCAGGAGTAAATTCATGTTGACAATAAGGGGTTGAGGGAAAGGGAAGGGCACTTCCCTCTTGAGCATTTCGCGAAGAATTTGCTGATTCACCTGCGTGGGTGTTGAAGATGGTCCCAGCATGGGGTGCTTGTGGGACAGTGTCCATAGAGGCTCCCAGGGCTGAAGGAGTCCTGACTTCACTGTATGCCCTGGAGCGGTGTGCCATGTCAGGTGCTGGTGTTTGAACTTGCTATTCAGGACTGAGGCACAATCTGTGCATTGAACTGTTTTAGAAGGTATTTGGAAAAGTTGTATCTAGGACTGAGCTAATCCTTTCTCTTTCATGATTCACTGTTCTTCCAGACCAGTGCCAAGAAACAGGATTCATTTTTAAAAGTGATACCTAATGGAGGTCGTATCGAGAGGGATTTTGGACTGTGCCAACCACATTAGCCTAAAATCCTAGGAAGAAAGTTTCCTTTCATACAAATGCCACAGTGTGAACCTTTACCCCTTTATTCTCATTGTGAGAATTCTTGCTAGTTCTCATGACCCTGCAAGGTGAACTCGGTCACAACCACACAAGGAATTTGTTGGTCTACTATGTGTGGCAAGACACTGGGTTCAAAGACAGGAGCTAGTGGGGGAGGAGCAAAGGAGTGAGCTTTGGTGGCACAGTTTGGCCACATCTTTGACTGATGGCAGCAAAAGTAACCACCAGCCACTGGGGTTACCCGTCTGCGTAAGGCACCACTTTTTCTGTGTTCAGATAACCACTAGGCTCTAAAACCTTGGCTAGAGAGTCAGTGGAGAAAAGGAAGGAGCCATTCGGGCTGTATGCGGTTGTGTCTTGGCACTGGCCACCCATACCAATCACAGCAAAATGTGTGTCCCCTGTGTGGGGCTCATGATACCCAGTGTGTGTAATTTCCATTTCATACAGGAGAAACCATAATTGGAGGGATTTCTCAGCTCTGCAACTTAATCCCAGCATTGATGGAGGCCAGGGGAAGAAAAACTTAGGGTGGGATTGTCCCATCCTCTCAGAAACATCCTGTGCGTGAGATTGTCGTCCTTCCCGCCCTCCCAAATGAGCCCCACCGTGGAAAACATGGAGCTCTGGGCTGTGTGTTGAAGCCATAACTGGTACTGACAGCTCGGGGGTGGGGTGTGGGGGTCGCCTCCTCTGATTCATCGGTCTTCCCGCCGTCCTCACACCATCAAACAAAAGAAGATTTCATCCACCCCGTGTCAGTCCTCGCACCTTTGACCATTAACAATAAGTTAGAAAAACCCATTCCAACCTGAGCCCCTTCATGCGCCCACATAAACCCTTCTTCTCCAATTAAAAAATGTCTATCTCTACGCAGAACTCCACTGGCAGAGCTCCAATAGCAATCCCTGGGCTTCCCTTGCTGGTGGTGGGGCTGGGTGGTGCCCGTTTGACAGAGCTGGTGGACTCAAAGAGCAGTGGCGAGAGTGGGCTTTTCATTAAATATGAGCAGATGTGAGATGTAGAGGGTTTGACAATTAGAAATGGCAGGAGAAGGGCCCTTGAATCAAAGTGAGGTCAGATGGGCGGATCAGATTACTTCTCTTACATTCTTTAGTTGTTCTGAAAATCATTTTGAATTAGTGTCAGCAGAGCCCTGATGGGTTTTGCCCTTTGTCTTTTATGCTAGGGCCGTATTGTTTCCCAAGACACTCATTAAAGGTCATTATATTATTATGGAGCTTTGCTTTGGTCGCAGTTTCCCAGTTGAGCCAATGCTCTTTGGAGACTGCCTAATTCATTTCTCTTTTGCCTTTAGTCTCCCTCCTTGCTGTTTTTTTTTTTTTTTTTCTCATAAGGGGAAAGATTTCCGTTTTCAAGGGACGTTAAATTGAAACACAAAGTCCCATTATGTGTTTTCTGAAGTGGGAAGAAAAGTAGCCAGTTCCCAGAGGAGTAGTAATATATTAAAATGTTCACACAGTTTTAAAAATCTGCCTTCTAACAGCAGGGCCTGCTTGCTCGGGGCACCTCTCCTTGGAGGTGTGGCCCATCATCGAGGATCTGTTGTTGCAAAGTCACGTTCTGTTCCAACAGTTGTCTTCTTTTGAATTCGAGAGATGTAAGGTCAGACTGTGCAGACAGAAAGATCTTCAGAGAAGGAGGACTCCTTTACAAAAGGCGTGAAAAAAAACAGTGTCAGAAAAGTAAAGCAAATAGTGACCAGCAAGAATTCATCCAAGACTATGTTTTCGACAAGACTGAATTGTTCCATATGGTAGGCTAGAATTGGTGCACAAAACCTCATTTTCTGATCATCCTGGTTTTGTTTCTATTCCGGCTGATCCTTGGCAGAAGAACCAGAAAAGGACACCAGAATGAAATGGGCCCAGAGTTTTTACAGAGTTTATATATATATATATATATATATATATATATATATATATATATATATTATATATATATATATATACATATATATGTGTATATATGTATATATATATAATATATATGTGTATATATATATAATATATATGTATATACATATACATATATAATTATGTCTAGCAACATACACACATACACACACACATAAATATAGATGTAAGTTCTAATCAGGGCCATTTTCCCTCCCTACAGGTTTATAAAGTAGTGCTTTTTCTCTGTTCAGAATTTATTCTTTTATTTCAGTCTGCCTCATGTGATTGCTAAGTCTAATAGAGAGGGACAATGGAAATTATGATGCAGTGTCAACATATAGGACCCTATTGATTCAAACCTCCTGAGATCTGTGTGACACAGTGCTGGCCACAAACCGTCAGCAGCCCTGGCACGAACAAATTCAACATGTGCTGGAAGAGAAACAGATCTTTAGACTTGCACTTGGAAATAGTTTTAGCTAAAGTACACATGCGATCACTCACACCCACTTTTCAATCTACTAATAGTTTAAACCTGCACAATTACGTACACCCTTTTGCAAACTACTGTAGCTAATTTTAAATGGCGTGTGACTTTTATTTCGGGTATAAATATAATACAAGGAGGCATTCAACTCCAATGGTTAAGCTGAGAGGACAAGTCCAATACCATTAGGTTGAAGGGATACATACCAAAATCAGTTTAGTGTAATCTTGAGTCTTGTCAGATAATAAACAAAAATCAGCTTATCCCGAGTAGCCTTTGGTTTGTACAGGCAGAGAATTAACATTGTCAATAGAACTAAAGTCACTTGAGTGAACTAATGGCATTTTGAAGTACATAAAATCAGATACGAGGGCAAGGGGTGGAAATAGCTCTAGGAAAATGTCTATAACAGGACACACCCTGCACGGACAGTCTCCAATGCCTGTTAAGGAGGGGTTTGAGTTAATAAGCTGTATTTAAAAACCAACAGCCTGTCATTATCTGATTCTTTTTGTGTGTAGTTTTGGGTGACTCCCTCAAGCTCCCATCAAATTGTATTTGTAAATGTCTCCTATGAATCTACGTTCACTTCTGGTCCCTGAAACCGAAAACTCTTCCCACCACGGCCATCAGTGATAGAAAGATAGAAACAGGAGAGTCGAAGGAAACTCAGCTAAACATAGTATTCCATGCATTCTTTAAGCCCATTCATTCTGCGTCTGTAATTTCTCCTATTTTTCTTGTGCATGCTGGTATGATCTGTCTCTCTGACTCTTCCTCCCTCTACCCCTCTCCTTCTCTATATCCATGACAGTAAATATGGAAGCAGCCTTTGGATTCCTCTCTAGTTCTTTGTTACCCCCAGTGCACACTCCCTGGTTTGGCCATTTGCACTTCATTGCAGTACGTGAAAACAGGAAGGCAACTAGGGCCAGACAGCCATTTAATCCTTCCGAGAGACTGACGATGTACCTGGGAGGGCGTCTTCGGGCACTTTTGTTGGTAGCAGGCAAGGTTACAGAAGCCAATGCCTCTCACTCGATTTTGTGGTAGCCACCTTTAACAATGGGTTGATTGGAAATATGCCTTCCACGTGCTTCCACACTGGTCAGTTCGTTAAATCAGCTTTGCCAGGCAAGAAATCATGCATGGGCAAAATTTCCTTTGAAAAGAATCCTCTTCAAATGCCTATCTTTAAAGGGTTTCATTCATAATAAATAGATGCTTTCTTTAGTTTGATGTCAGGTGAAGTAGTTGACTTGTACTCGGGGACCTCGTGCTTCTCCCACAAAAGGTGTTGTTGAATTCTTTATGCTAAATATTCTACGAAGAACCACTTCATACAGATAAAGGAGAGAGGGAATATTCGGGCAAAAGGCAGCCAACTTTTCAAAAGAAATACTTTGAAACAGAGGGGACAAGAAGTAGAAAGGTCAGAATGAGGAAAGACGGAAGGGTCCCTTGTGTGTCCCTTTGTCACTTGGACACCAGGAATACGACACCTTAATAAGTGACTCAGCTCTTCAAGGACAAACTAGAAACGACGTTGTCATGCCACAAGTAAGCTGAGCAGAGGTCCTTTTGCAAGGTGACGTGGAAATTATGTTTGCAATTTTACTCAGGACAGTGGCCGCTTGTCACGTTACTCAGCCTGACAGCCCCTACCACCGGGCAGCGGATTCTCCATCTTCCCTCCATGGTGGAGGACAGATGTGGCCAGTTAGCTCTCCATCTCCCTCCCTCCTCCACTATCTCGGGCGACAGATGCCAGGGCCAGTCCGCCTTTCACTTGAGCTTTCTTGTCAAGGCTCTGCCTTGAGCCCAAATGCTGACCTTTACTGTATGAAATAAAGTACTGATGAACAAGCAGAGGTTTGAATTGGAGCAGGCTTGGAGCAAATGTCAGGTCCATCTCTGCCTCCCTCCTCCACCTGCACCAGGAGCCCAGATTAGACCCAGTCTGGAGTTTGCAGTGCCTTAGGCTTTATGGGTCTGGGGAGACATAACTTATTAACAAAGAGTTATTAAATTTTTATCAATTTTACAACACAATGTAAATGCCTCCTATGAATCTACATTGTATTCATTATCATTTAAAACGTTAATTAAGTCAAAGTTGCATTTAATTTCTCTCTAAATGGGCCTCTGGGAAGAGGCTTTTAGAAACATCTGTGGGAGCGTGCGGCTCGTGGAGACAGGGAATCCCCCAGCCGGTGTTCAGGATAGCCCCCTGAGTTGATTGCCATCGCGTGTCTGCAGTTAATTTGTTGTGATGCAATTGGGCATCGTCTCAAATTAGTATCAGACCAATAATGTGTTAAGTCACTGAAGAGACTCTTGTGGGGCGGCAGCACGGGGCCCCACCACACCCTGCCTTCAAGTCCCATCCAGAAGGAAACAAGCCCTAGATGTGCGGCTCGCCTGGTCTCAGTCACGCCTGGGGTTCCCCCTCCTCGGATGGTGCCCATCGCTTCACTTCATCTGAGCTGGACGTTTGTCATCTGGCCCAACAGATTCAAGACATTTGCCTGCATGCTCATAGGAAAGATCTTAGCGTTTGGGATCTTTGATTCAGGTTTTAGCCTAGAAGCAATGAGCATAGGGGGAACCATTTTCAGAGGGGAGTGGATGTGGAGATTATAAACAGATCAGGCTTATCGGTGAGGAGAGAAGGGTGAAGCTTGCTAAGGTGTGCTGAAAAATTCTTCTCCCTTTTTGAGAAGAGGTTGATGCTTTTGTCTTATCCAAGTAAAGGTCCACTCTCCAGGCAGATCTATTGTTATATTTGTCCTCCGTTGCACAGAACCCGGGGTTTCTTAAGGTGGCAGTGGTAGGAAATGGCTAAAGCTTCACTTAGATTCACGTTAAGACTAGGCTTTGTGTAAGGTTTGCTCTTAGTGTGCAAGGTGCTCTGCCAACACAGCCAGGGTGTGTGTGTGTGTGTGTGTGTGTGTGTGTACATATATATGT
This sequence comes from Herpailurus yagouaroundi, assembly GCF_014898765.1. NCBI lineage: Eukaryota > Metazoa > Chordata > Mammalia > Carnivora > Felidae > Herpailurus > Herpailurus yagouaroundi. The sequence goes on along the minus strand of NW_024412404.1, from coordinate 17,595,231 downwards.
GTGTATATCTTGTTAAATCTAGCACATAGCATTTTCTGCATTGTAGACACTATGTCCTTTATATATATTAACTTAATCCTTTTCACGAGGTAGTAACTGTTACTGGTGGTTGAGGTGGCTGTAAACCGAGGCGGCTATAAACTGTGCCGTTTACAGATGAGGCAACTAAGGCACAGAGAGGTTCAATAACTTGCCTCAGGTCTTGCCTGAGTCAGCAGGTGGGGCTGGGATTCGAAAGCAAGCTGAGTGGCTCCACAGGCTGTGGAGCAAGTTGAGTTACTCAGATGCTTACATAGTTGAACAGCTGGTCACCCAGTTTGGCTGGAGTCTATGACCTGTTCCCTGGGGGAGGAGCCCTGAAGGGGTTTTGTTCTTAATCTGCAATACAATAGAAAGCATTCAGAGTGTTTGATCTGGGAAAGGACCACAGAGACTTTGTTTTAAGAAGTGTAGTGGTGGGGCAGCTGTGGAAGCAGGGGCCAGCCTGATGAGACAGTTGGGAGACTCCCCCTGAGGGTGGGGAAGACCAGCAGAGGGGAAGCTGTGGTCGCAGGAGACCTGGAGAGCTGCTCTGAGAAGCCCTAGGAAGGAAGGCCGGAGCTACAGCGTCCAGGACTCTGCAGCTGAAGCACATTATCCAAATGCAGATCCGAGAAATTAAAAATCTTTTTAAAGAACATTTAATTAATGACTCTGAAGCAGTTGAGTTGCATTAGTTAAATTTCTTGAGTTTAATTCTCCCCAGATGACCCAGCAGTCATGATTCTTATTTGGACTCAGTGGAGTTTTCTTCTGTCGGAGGGGAATTTACTAAAGCCTTGGTTGGAACTGGAGACCTACCAGGCTGCATCCACTATCCCCAGTCTTGGGGGATCTCCATCTCTTTTCCTTTTCTAACTTCGTATTTCTTCTTCCTCCCTTGCCATGCTCTCCATTTCCATTAGGGCTCACGTCTTTTGAGTGTGTTGATGGGGACAGAGTCAGGTAGCTCTGAACTGCTGCCATGAACGGTATTGACCCAGGCTGGGCAGAGAAACAGCATAAGTGAGCACCACCAGCAGGGACATGTGACCGTCCCCGAGGGTCTTGGCTTAAGCTCCAAGTGGTAGCTTCAGCCTGACCTCATGAAAATTATTTTTCAAATCCCTTGTATGGCAATGAGACTTTTCTCTCCGTGTCTTTCTCAGGGAGACAGCATGTCTCCTTACATCTATGGAGGAAAAACAATAATAAAGTACTTCACATCCCATTCGCTGAAAATTCACTGTAGTTTTCAACCACTTACCCCACTCCAGTGGAAATACAAAACACATTTCCTGTGAAGTGCTGCCACACAAAATCTAGGGAAGTCATGTGGCATTTCTAAGTACCATGGTACAATTTTCTTCTCTGTTCACAAGACCTTTTTTTCATTGTGGCTGTATATTGGCCATCCTTGGCTGTAGGATTTGTACACGCCATTGACCCCAAAAGGTCATTAAAACAACACAGAAAAGCACTAGAGTCCTACGTTTCCTGACAGTGCTGGGGCATGCGTGCTGAGAATGCCAACTTTGGGGGTGGAATGAGGCAGAATGTACCCACTCAATTGGCTGTATGTTGTTTTCCTCTCTCAGAGGCGTTCTCCCAAACCAATATGTTGAATTACCTAGATAATCAGGGAATCCTTCATCCCCATATTTACTTACAAGGGTTCTGCTTCCCCAGCCAACCATTTTCTCAAGAGGAATCTAAATGTGCAGAAACAAGGCCAGCATTGTTAGAACCTCACATTGAAAATCTCAGCATTAAAGGGAGCTTTTTGTAAATGGCTAGATGGTGCCTGGTTTCGAGGGAGATTCTAGACATGCCCATAGATTCTTGTTCTGAGGAGACATTCTGCTGGAGTCCAGCTCAGACAAACTGGGTGAAGGGTCTGGAGACTCAGAGACCTTTCTTCTCTGACCATCTCACTTGGTCATCCTCAGAAGGAGCTATCCTCCCACAAACAAGGGAAATAGTAATCAAGAATCTCTTCTGGTAAACCTGAAGGCCCCCCATTCTATCCCCTTCAATATAACAGGGTGAATACTGCAAATACTCCCAGAGAATATTCCAAATATTCCTAGAAAAAACCCTATGCAAACTCAAAGTGGAAGCTTCTGAAGCAGATCAACATTAGGGATGGTCAGTTGCACTGAGAGACCAAGCAAAGTGAGAAAGACTGCTTCCTGGAGCTGGAGTCACTCAAGATGCACCAATAGTGTGTAAAGGGGCACCTGTAGGCCACAGAATGTGGGCCATCTTCTGGGAGTGGAGCTGACTGCTTGCAGTAAAGTGATATCCACTTTGGCCAATGGCATCTTTCTGGGCTGGGGCCTATTGGATTGCACTCAGTCAAGAAAGGACATAGAGGCTGCCTTCCTTCCCTCCAAGGTCAGAAATGCAGTATGCTGGCATCATTGGCTGGGCTTCAGGTGTTGGCAAGAATACCTGAGTAGGAAATGGCCTGAAGGATTCCAGTTGAGTAAATATTTGATGAGTAAAAGAATGAATAAATGAAAGGATTCTCAACCATCAGTTAAAGGAATAGATGGTATGCCAGAAGCAGGATCACATGGATCCATGAAGTTCCCTAAAAATTTCTAAACAACTTTATAGCATATATATATATATCTATATATATCTATATATAGATATATATATATCATCCCTTATCTTATTGAAACTGCCTTATATATATATGATATATATGATATATATATGATATATATGATATATATCATATATATGATATATATGATATATATGATATATATCATATATATGATATATATCATATATATGAT